>NW_019416984.1:208887-218373 GCF_000390285.2 Anoplophora glabripennis | reverse complement strand
AAGAGTATTAGAAATATTTAAAAAATTACTCACACTGTTTATACTGTTTCAAAAACGCTTCTGAAATGGAAATTATCTAAAGTTGAGAGCATTATGAGAACAATATGGTATAAAAATTATTATGTTACTCAAACATTTCTGAAAATATACTGAAACGTAAAACAAAAATATCGAGTGCATAAATGGAACATCAAAAGAATGTTACTGAAACCAATTTTTTGAAAAGTTTCATTGGAAACGTATTTTGGGGAGGACATCTTCGGTTTCTATTGGGTTACCAGAACGTTGCATGGATTTTTTATGAAACGTTTCAAGAAAAATGGAAACGTTTCTGGAACATGTCAGAAACTGAAAAATGTTTAGTGGGCAATCTCTTCATCTTTTTTTGAAAATTGGGGTAATGAAGAAACGAAATATTTTTTTCCTCCTTTCGCCATATTAAAAAATCCTAAATATTTCCACAAACTTATATTTCTACTCAACTTTTAACATTTTCTTTGTTAGTAAGTTTTTAAAAAAATATATTTGTATATTCTCTTTTACTGCTCAAAGATGCCTATTTAATTCTGAATCCTATACACTTTTTTAGGAGTAATTTAAAAATCAGCATTACGCCTGTTTTCGTATCGGGTTAATATAACGATTTTGATGATTCTAGAACCTGCCACCTCAAATTCGATAGTAAGTGTACCTACCGGTTGAATTTCATAATTATAAATTTTAACAAACGTATAAGTATTTCACATTAATGATTACCTACCTTAAAAAAAACGTCCTCGAATTAGTGGGGTCCGTGTCGCGACATGTAGATGGTCACGTAAGCCGGCAAAATATAAAACTATTTCGAACTATGTTTATGATCAATGATTTTGTAGGTAGGTATGTACAACTAACAACTAATTATATGTACCTATTTACGTAATGAAGGATACAATAGCTCAGTTGTTGAAACTTTACATGTTAAAAAGCCATCAAATTTTCATTTATATTAAAAATATAACCTAAAAAAAAATTATTATTATTTTGCGTGCAAATTTAAATGTGTTTATTATTACTTGCCAGCCTACATAATTAAACTATAAGGAAAAAGCCATACTTAATTGGAACCTTTTTATATTTAAAAGAAATTCATATAATAGTTGTTACGTTAGGGTGGAACTGTAATGAGCCATAGATTTATAATAGATACTACCACCTACGTCTAATAGAAATGGTTAAACGTGTGACAGATTCCTAAGTATACAGAGATTTCTTAAAAAAAAATATAGGTAAGAAGAAAAGGGCCTATCTAAACATCCACTTGTTTGTAGTACTTGACTCACACACAAGTTCATAGGATTTTTTTCTAAAAACACAATTTTACTTTCGATGCAATTTCTTCGTGAGATTTTTTTGTTGATTCTAAAGCCTCTTCCAAGCCCTAGATGCGACGAACATGGAAAAAGGTACACGAATATGATTTAAGTGTAGTTAATAATGGTTCGTTTGAATGAGGGGTATTCAAAGTAATCTTTTTATAATTTTATTTTCGACTAGATTTTGATTTGATCATATCTTTTAATATTTAATAAACTTTTCTAGATAGCATTCTGGTGAATTTAAAAAAATCAGACTTATAGTACTTTATTCTTGAATTATTTTTGTTTTGTTTCGTCCTGCCCTATAGGCTGTTCGACTTGGAGCCATTGGGATATTAGGTAGTTATCGAACATGTACATTAACTTTTGGCGCACAATGTACATCGGTCCTAGGTATAATTTTATTGTTATCGGATCTGTGCACGCAGGTTACATGAGACACATCACGTGAGATACATACATTTTATTACACATTACATAATAAATATACAAAATTACAAAATACATACAAATCTTTAAGATACTTGTATACATTTTCTGCTTCATAAAAATATATTTAAGTAGGGGGTATCTAGACCGTCATCAGTCAGCGAAAAAAGCCGACTCATATATGTACACATCTTATTGCGAACTTTGTTTGAAAAAGTTTGCAAAAGAATCAATCATCAGAACAGGCCGAAATCCGTATGCACCACATCACAGTTATTTTGTTTCTCCACGTTGGCGGCCATGTTCAGCTCCACCAAGGTGTCCACGCTATTAATGCTGACACCTTTCAGAATCTTCTGCGCCGCCAAGCTGGTAAAATTGAAACTGAGGTCGCTTAGGCTGGGGAACTGGTGGTTACTGTTCTCCCTCGTTAAAGTTTTCTCTTTGTAACAAATATTTGGCTCCGAACCTATCACGTTCTTGTCCAGCGCCTTTCCGTTTTCCAGTCCGTAAAAGGATTTTTCGACTGAAGTTTTCGTATCGACTTCGTTCTTTATGTACTTCCCAGAAAATAGCATGGGAATACCGTCGTAACTTTTTGTGGGACTAGGAGGCGTGCTGGTAAAGAGGGAATTTTTTGAGAATTCCCTGAAAGTATTTGCTATTGGCGAATCTGGGTTGGACGTAGAATTATACTGGTTGTGGGAACCAGACGAAACATTTTTGATTAAATTGTGATAGCTCAGGCTATCTCGCGATGGCAGCTGTAGGGACAATTTTCGATTGTTGTTCATGGCTTCACCTTTAGAGTCGTTGTTGGCAGTACTTTCAAAATTGGTAGAATTGTTCAAACTTAGTTGTGACTGTTTGAACTGGTTAGTGTTCTTTGCTGGCTTCACGTCGCAATTTTCTCTCGTTTGTTCGGTACCATCTCCGATGACGATCACGTTTGGATTGTTTTCCGCCTGTCCATTTTCAAATGTAATAACTGATCTTACCGGGGAGTTCTGGACGAATATTTTCGTGTTACCTGCGGTGCCGCCGTTGATTGTAGTCGTGGTAGTGGCATTTGTTTTGCTGTTGACGTTCAATCCATTTTGGTTAGTTGTCACTTGAAGCGTAAAGGAATTACTGTGCGACATGGGAATTACGGGACTCGGAGAGACTTTGTTCTTTGCAGCGGACACTTTTCTGGCGTGCTTTTTAATATTTCTCGATTCGGTACTCATAGGAGAGTCTAATAGATTCCTGTCGATAACCGTCTTATGCGATTCTAAGCTAGAAGGGCCGCTAGTTAGGGAACTGCCTGTTTTACTGCTTTTATGCGACTCTATACTGCTTGGGCCGCTATTGTCGATACTGGAGAGGTTCTTCACTGGCGAATCCGTCGAAGACTCTATGGGTTCCTCATAGCTAAAGCTCGTTGTGTATCTTTGACTAGTTTTTGTAGGATCTGTATCGCTGGACATTCCGGGTTGTTTGAGGGAACCGCGACTAGAAAGATTTGTATCGATGCTTTCGTTTGGCTTAATTTCGATAGAAGTTTCGGCAGTTTTCGAAACTGACGGTTTGTTTAGACTAGTTCTGCTGCTTTTCCTTAAGCTGTCTCGGCAACGATAGCTTTGTTTTTTTGGCAGGGTGCTGGTTGTGTAAGAGTTGGAATATCGCGTTATGGGGGAATTTTCCCTAGAGGCTGTATATGGCGTGCCGATGGTGACGTCGCTAGATAGTTGCCTGCGGTGATTTCTGGGTAAGGTGGCGGATCTCGAGGAACCAATCTCGCAGTTATCGAGGTACGCTGCTATATTCAAACCAGTTTCCTGAAACAAGTAGTGCGACCGATTATTATAATTCAACGATAAATTTTTTGAGCAGCAGGAAATTAAAGTCCCGAAACTCCAGAGATTTGTCTAGAAGTATTCCTCAAAAGTAATACATTACCGAGTTGTTATTAAATATTAAATTGGTTACACAGTTCAAGTTCAGGTTCAGAAATGGATCAAAAGTATTTATTAGTTCTAGCACAAATTTCCAGAGAAGTTTTATTACGTAAATTATGAATAGCACCATACAATTTCCATGCAGAGAATACACAAAATTATTTTATTAGGTTGTAAGTATTGAATATTGTGGTTTGATTTTTTTTGCACTGGGGTATACATGTACCTATCTCCTTATTTAACTTTTAAGTTTTGTTGATACCATTTGCTTTACCTTTTCTGTGGCGGCCGTTTGGGTGCCAACATTATGCAGATGCACAGCTTTCGAGTTGAACCATTCCGTTGGCGGGAACTGAGCACTGAAAGTTCCAATGTGGCATTGTGACCTCTTAGACCTCCTGAATAACCTCGAAAGGAGAGATTCCTTCTCTACAATACAAAATAAATACAACTTTATGCTGCTAATCACTTTCCGAAACTTACTCGGTGTCGGTGTCGAGTCCCCACTGTTTGGATATTCTGTGCTGCTGCTGGTGTCTACGTAATGCTTTGAAATGGTTCTAGTCGAAGCTGATCTTCGAAGACGTCTGTTGGAGCTCCATAGCCTGAAGGAACCTCTTCGATCTGGACTTCTGGGAGATGGGAAAGACGCGGATCGCCTCTTCGTTCTTGGGTAGAGAACCTTATCACTTGCGTTTCCTAGGAGAAAAATTTGGCTCAGGTGAATTAAAAGCAAGTCGTACTTAATTGGGATATAATACACATATTTTTTTTTGTGGAGGGAGACATAAGACCTTTTTTTACCTCCGCAGATGACGTCAGCCAAATTAGTCTGAATGCATTGGTGGGTAACGTTACCATCCCTTATAGTAGCCATATCTCCGTGGACCATGACCATTGCCTCGTCCGTTGTCATAAGCATTGTTTTGTTCGGTATAGGATCGGTGCCGTTTTCTTCTCTCTTTCTACCTCTTGACTGACTTCGAGACCTTCTACGCCTAAATAAATATAGTGCTAAATAATCAGGGTGTACACTAAATTTCAACCAAAAACATCCTGATATTTCCAGGGTTTCCGGCTATATTTAAATAAAGTACTACCCGGCAGTTTACAAAGGTATAAATTCTATATCAGTTTCGATTTTTCAGCCATAACTATTTCTTAAATTTTTTGTCCATACTAAATATTACCACCTAAATATTTAAATGTATATTACAGTGTTTGCTACAGAATTTGCACTAAACAGGTTAACATTTTTATTTATGGTTTTAGGAAAAAAGTTTCTTCTAATAATTTCTGCTGTGCAATCTAGATATATAAGATTTTTTATTTAGGAGGAAATGAAGCAACTAAAACTAAAAAAAATACAGCTTTAGAGAAATAGGTTTGTAGAATTTTGTATTAAATTCTAATGGCGTTTATTACCTATACAAAATCAGCAATTATTATTATTTTGGTTAAATTATAACTTTATTACAGGATTTAATATTGATTGCATTAATAATATTGAGGAAATAATAAATACAGGCTATGGCGGTTTTACCATAAGACCTGCGGAGCTGCAGAACACGTAAAATTTTATGTATGTAATCATATGAAATATCAACAAAATATTTAAAGAATCCAAATGTACTCGCGCTAAAATAAATCTAGGGGAGCTTATATTATTATTTATTNTTGTGCTTATCTTTTACATTGAATGATACTTTAATTATGTTATAACTATCTTGTTTCACAGAAGGTTCAACAGAGAATATTAATCACACCAATAATAATATATTTTTGATACGATAAACTTTAACAGATTGCGGTAGGTACTCAATTTATATGAAATAAAAAAAATTTTGTGATGTAGTTCCTAAATATTTTGTATATTAAAATAAAACACTGTATAACGTAACATATTTATTTACTGATGGTTGAAAATAATTATTTAATTTTTGTCTTAATGCAGGGCCTTGAATAATCCGTCCTTAATTTCGTTTCGTAAAGACTGAACGGTAAGTTTCCTGTCTACGATTCAGTTTAACATTTTTCGTTGCAACTGTAGGAGATATACTGCAAAGATATTTTCATTATTAAAGTTATCCATTAAAGTATGTTTTCATTGCCATAATACTCCTTCTCTTAGCACTACTATCAGTACTAGTGTTACCATTCGATGTATTCTGAACACTGAAAAAAAATTACTGTAAATATTATTTCTTAATTTATTAGGTCCGTATCAAACAATTTGGCAGGGTACGTATTTAACATCCTTAGCATTACTACTATTTTTAAATTACAAATCTTTATTACCTTAAATTCAGTTGTCTCTTCTTTTTACGTTATACCTATTCGAACTTCAGTAACGTTATAGGTCAAAGATGATTCACTTGATTGTAACATCAATTTGGTCAAAGCTCCTGTATTAATTGAACTCGATAAAGTACTCTTGCTTAAAATGGAAGAAGATACACCACAAAATAATTTTATGGAAGGTGCAGAGTTGGGTCGTACTATTTTTCTTCCACAAAAGGGGAGAAAATCATCCGCTTTAAATGTTCAGAGCAAATTACGTTATTTTTTGTCCATACCCAATTTTCTTTTTCGATAGAAAGAACCTTGTCCTTGTCCAGTAAAGTTTCATTTCTAGGAAAGCTAGAAATAAAAAAATTACATGTTTACAATAAAAATTTAGATTAAAAAGTGGAAATATCTTATTTTTGTGTACAGCTACCTAAATATGTAGAAATGTTTTGTATTGGACATCTTCTGCAATTTGCGCTTCCTTTCACAGTACAAAGCACAAGACATATTTAAAGTTCAATAAAAACGAAATTTACAAACAAAAATATGAATAACCTCAAAAAACACACCTGCGAACCTAACGTCAACAATAACTGCGTCACTGCGTGACGTAAAAGCCTTCAAAATGTCTGCGCCCGTAGCGTCCCTAGAAAAGTGGATGCGCACTCGTCGAAGCTCATTCTCCCCTACTCCATATCTCTGGGTTTGCCTTTACCCGTTTGCCTGGCTTCGTTGTTCTTCATCGTTACCAGGGAGAATATAGTCTCCATGATCGTTACTTTGATGCTATTTTATGTGATAATTTATAGTGTGTGCAGTTGTGGTTATTGTAAGGTGCATATAAAATAATGAATATCGATGCAAAAGGTGTAAAACGATATGTGTAGAGATTTCGAATTTTGCGTCACATTTACCTAAACATAGTTATAATACCCACTACCTAATACCTATTAAAGACAAGAGGACAAAAACTAAAAAAATGGAACATGGAACTATACGTTTCGGAGAACTATTTGAAATACGGAAGAATCAAGTGAAATATATGTCATTTATTTTATATTTTGTACAAATGTTTATATTTGTGTACGTGTATAGGAATGCTTAAATAAAAGAGTTTAAGTATACCTACAAATATTTATTTTTTCAAGATATCCTTTTGAAGTAAATTCAAGTCAGAAACTATTCTATTTAGATTTTATTGAAAAGTAACAAGAACACGACCAAGCTTACTTCACAGTTGGTATCGAATTAAATTCCAATCGTTTTATCCTATTGCTAAAACTTGATACATCAGCTTATTCATATATATAGGTTAATGTTTAGAAACCCGGGGCCTGATTGCTGCGCTGGTCTTGTTGAATAAACGTCATCACAATCTCCGAATAGTGTATCCAACTTGACCTTCGCATGTGAATCCGTTACAGTTTCGGCCAGGCTACCATGTATCTACGTCCTCGTAGATGTTTTCCCTGTAAAATCAAATCTTTTGTAATTCAAACATGCGACATATAGGACCCCGTCGGTCAATTTATTTTGTGTAGACCACGTCGGTCAATTTATTTCGTATAGACCCCGTAGGTCAATTTATTTCATGTAGACCCCGTAGGTCAATTTATTTCGTGTAGACCCCGTAGGTCTCGTTCGTTGAAGGTATGCCTAATATACGTCTTAAAGTTCTCTGAAAATTGTTATCGTAATCACATAGTAAGCTTACTCTCATACTTTATCGTTCACATAAATATACATATATCACATCACTCAGTGCACTGTAAACATTCGGACATGTCTCACTTCCTTCATTCAATACGTCTTATATGTCTAATATATACACATATATATGTCTAGTATATGTTTACGTGTTTTCGATTATTAAACAAAGTAAATTACTGTCTTTACATGTCGTATATTCTTTTAAATCAATTACATTTCTTTATTTACTTCATCATCATCATTTGAATCGCTACTAGTTTCGTCTATTGACTGTATTTTATACAATTTCATTTTATCTATGGAACATACTCCATTATAATGTTTTTGTGAGCGCGTTGCTCCAGGCATATCCTCGATTACATATCTATCGTTAGGTAAGATGGCTTTAATTACAAATGGGCCAGAATATTTCGGCATTAACTTTCTACTTTTACCATCGTTATTATTTATTTGCGTTTTAATCATTACCGTATCCCCAACTCGGTACTCTGTGGGTCTCAACCTTTTCTTGTCAAAATATTCTTTTTGCTTTAATTGAGCAGAGTTTATTTTCTCTTGAACTTGCTGACGTAATTCAGTTATATCAACATGGTCCTGTTCTACGTCAACCGCATTACGCAGAGCAGAATCATGTTTTCCCCTTGGCTGAAACCCAAAAAATACCTCAAATGGACTCTTACCTGTCGTTTGATTTATCGTACAGTTAAGGCCCCACCGCACACGGTGAATTAATTCGTCCCATCGTGTTTCGTCATTTACCATGGTGGTTAATGCTGTTAAAATGGTTTTATTATACTTTTCGACTTGTCCATTTGCCCTTGGAGTGGCAGTTGCGTTATGTATTAATTTAATATTATAGCTACTGCAAAACTCTACAAAGGCCTTACTCGTAAAACAAGAGCCTCTATCACAAATTATTCGTCTCACTGTTCCAAAAGTATCAAATATATCGTCTAAAAATTTGATAACCGGCTGTGATTTTGTACTCTGTACAGCTTTTATAAAGACAAATTTTGTAAAACTATCAACAGCAGCTATGATATACGTGTTCTTGTGTTTACTTGGAACAAATGGCCCTAAATGGTCAATATGAAGGGTATCCATGGGTTCACTGACCTTCGGTATAGGATGTAAATAACCCGGTTTTTTTGTACCCGTTTCTTTATTATAAAGGCATGGTAAACAACCTGTTATATAATTTTTTACGTATTTGCGCATTTTAGGGAACCAATATTGTTTTGCTATTGTATCAAAAGTTTTATTGAAACCGTAGTGTCCTATTAGGTCGTGACAATACACGGTAACTTGTCGTCGTGCACACTTGGGTACTAACCAACGTAACCCTGACACCGTTTTTCGATATATTTTACCGTTTTTCAACACGAAATTTTTGTGGATTTCGCGTTCGTCGTTATCTGAGGGTGTTCGCGATAATATGTCATTTATATATTTTGACCTTTCGTCTTGCAGTTGGGCTGTTAGAATCCAGTCTTCTTCTGTGATATTAATAGTATAGGCTTCGTAAGTAAGACTGTCTTCACCCGTTTCTACTGGGTTCCGCGAAAGTGCGTCTACATGTTGCATGTTAGTACCGGAACGATATTGTATAGTAAAATCATATTCAAGCGTAAGCATCCACCACCGTCCGATACGCGGAATTAAATCTCTTTTTGCAAATGTCGCACGTAGTGCGTTACAATCTGTAATAATTTGGAATTTGAGCCCTATTAAATAAATTCGAAAATGCCTTAAAGCTGCAA
>NW_019416984.1:146151-207981 GCF_000390285.2 Anoplophora glabripennis | reverse complement strand
GACATTACAATAATGACTCCTTTGTTTCACATCTAACTTGTTTTTGTCATGATTACGTTGTTCGTAAAATATAGATGTTTCATGATAATAATTCTGTATATGTTTACAATTTCGTACTTGGGATTTGGGCCCTTGGAATAATGAGCAGAGCTTTTCGAGAACAAGTTTATTGCGTGCTTGATACAGACTGGCGCACGTGAAGCACACAGTTGGTTTTATACCTGCGGTGTGCTTCCGTTGCATTTTCTTTTGATAAAACATTACAGAAGCTACGTTACTTATATTACGTGATAAAATATAATAGGAAGCAAAAAAATAGAAAAGCATAATATTAAATCGGTCACATGATTTGGAATTTTAAATTTAGTTAAAAATAAATGAAAGGTATTATTTTTAATTTTGGTCGATTAAAATAACACTCCCTTCTTACAAATTAAAAATAGACCTGTCTATTTATGTTAGCAAAAATTATTAAAAACGTTTGTTTTTCTAAAACCCCATAAAAAAAATTTCCCACATGGTGTCAACTTGTAGTCATTACACTTATTTTTGCAGAGTTTCAGAGATTTAGAGAGGTACTGAAAAGGTTATATGGGCAGAATTTAATGTTTGGCAACAAGACAAGCAACATTTCACTGAAAGAAAAAAAGTTACATTTCCTTTGAATTTCATTTACCAAAGTAAAAACAATTTAGTTTAAAAATTGTTCTGTAGTCTGAATCTTACTGGAAAAACTTTTAAATCATTCCGATATGTTTTTTTTTGAGTGTTTTTACTTGATGCAATTAGTTATTTTGACCAATTAGTTTAGTACGTCACAACTTCAATTAAAATTTTTAATATCACATAAAAATGTATATAGAGAGTTTTTAGTGGAATTACTTTTACCTACGATTCGCATTAACTATGCAGAATAGTGTACAGTGATAAAACACTACAAATTTTTTTTATGCAACACTATTTGAAAAAATTCTATTTGTAAAATTCACTTATTATACTTCCAGAAGAGATTTAAGAGTTAGGTACAAAACTTACTCGGGTGTAACGATGAAGTATCCACTAGAAGTATTGTAAAGCTTTCTTTCCTTGGTGAGCTGCGCCAAAGTATCGTAGAGGGCGTGTTCGCTTGGAGGTGAAACATGGGGAAAAGCCAGCATAAGGGATTCTCTGATGGTTTCGAGTCCGGCTGGCCGGCCTTGACTAGACAGCCTAAGAACTACAGCGCACACTGCCTCCGGGAGTGGTGTCCATTGGGTCTGCGCCACTGGAGTCAGTGAGCAGTGTTCTAAATCTTCTGCAAGAGCATTTGATAGTGTATGAACCAAGAAATTTGTAATAAACTAATAAACCAATGTATAATTAGGAAAAAATAATGACCTTCGATATCTTTCGATATAAAATAGGTATTCACAATTACATCACCAACAACCTTTTTTATTATTATTGTTTTTTTTTGTTTCATTTAATAGTTTTTATTTTTCATCTGCTCATACACATATAAATTAATCTATATAACAAAATAAATTACCTATTTTTCGCATGACTTATCACCGAAAATAATTTTTCATGTTTAAATCAAAACAGTTAATTCCAATATTCTTAAACAATGCAGATATAATGTGCTAACAAACTAACACTTGTCTCCTCAAAATTCCCAAACCCACGGACGTTTTCTTTTTTATTTAACGTATTATATAGAAACATATAACTTTTAATAATTCTACTAACCTAATGCTACTATTTGGTACCCCGGCGGCGGTTGCAATACTCTCCTGGCCCAAGCATTCCTCAAAATTTCCAAGGCACATGGCTCCGACCCAACCAAAAGTGCACCAGGATTTACATATCCATAATATATTAAACTTTTTGTGGCTCCATTCAGACCATTATTCCACCAACAGACAGAATTCGAGGATAGCAACCCCTGAAAGATGATAATTAATTGCCTATTTTGCATTAATTCTTAATTAAGAACAAAATTATAACGCCCCTAATTGAAATTATACAAATTAATGTGTAAATACATATTAAATTGTGGATATTAAAATAAAAATTCATTTGATATAAAAAGGTCCTCTTGTTGTATTGCCTGAAAACGCACCGTTTTTGGAGAAACTAATTGATAATCCCAAAATCAACCAACTTCTACTTCTTAATATACAGGGTGTCCGAAAACGAATGAGCCGTACTTCAAGAAAGCTTCCTTGAATAAAAATAAACCGATTTAGATCAAGTTACCTTAATACAACTTTGCTGCCCCAAAAATTATTAATTAATTAAAATAGAATAAAAAAATAACTTTTTAAGGAATCAAAATCATAATACAGTAACTTTAATATAAATCGGCATATTTTCATCCAAGGAAGCTACCCTTGAAATGTGACCCATTTTTTTATAGACACCATGAAAATAAAGATTAGAAGAATATTTTCGTTTTTCTCAAAAACAGACAATTTTCAACAAGGATAGCTTTTATTTAAATTGAAATTTTACACTATAACTCACACGACATACACTGAACCTTCAGCAAATATGCTCTAAAATTAACACTAGGTAACGTCTCAAAAAACATCGGTACCTACTACATTTCAATGCGTCCTATTTTTTTTAACTTTGATAACCTGTACTAACAAAATCCTAATTTTCTGATATTCTATCAACTTCTTAATGTATGGTACTTTTCCCAAAATACCCTGTACCCTGCATAAAGTGACATAAGTACCTACACAACAAACAAAATTTAATAAATAAAATTTGAAGAATATTATGTAGGTACCCACATAGGTTTCATTGGATAGATTTACATCTTGTTCACCTTGCATAAGGCCGACTCTATGATCGCGCCAGCGTTAATTCAATTATTAAGTAAAAAAAAAAAGTGCCGCTTCGCCGGAGAATGCGTGGGGAAGGTATCGTTTTCTACAATTCGAAATAAGAAACCACATCCATAAATACTCGCAGACTCTGAAGTATTCTATCGTTACTACATATTTCGTTTTCCAATTTATTTTGATCCAAATGTAGTCTACATTATTTAACTTTCTATTTATTAGATAAAATAACCAATTAGGTACTTAGTTTGTCGTACTGAGATATATAGAGAATTAGAGAAATATACATACAGGGTGCCGCATGTTTTCATTAGGAGATATAGGGTACTATTGAAAAACATAATAAAATAGTTAAAAACTTCTATGTAGATAAGTTTGGTTAATTCATAGCATGGTTAAATCCTAACATTTTGAAAATAGAGATTCACCGATACGAACCACTACACTGTTACCACTATATAGGTATATTTTCTTAATGTTTATTTTTTTATAACATGTAACTTTTAAAAGAGATATTATGATACCGAAGGTAATGTTAAAATCTCGATCTAGTTAATAAAGTAAACGATATATAATTTATACTGAAACTTTCATAAAATGTCCTATATAATTTGAAATTATTGTATCGATTACTTTATTTTTTTTTCACGATTGTGCAAAAAACCTATAAAAAATGGAAATAATAACAAAATGTTTTAATTTTAGGTCTCTGCAGAGATATTTATTACAATAGATGTCTATATGCAAAGCTGTAGGTAAGTCCTTACAAGATTTTTGAACTTTAAACTGTTATCTCTTGCATTGGCCAAACTGGACACGTATGACATTCCGATCTGTCATGTCCTTGAATAGTACAAGATCAAAAAGTAAATGATTTGCAGGAATCGTGAAACATAAAATATCCAATCATACACGATACAGTTTTATACGTTCAAGGAGTTTTTTTTATCATCACGATTGGCAGAGAAAGTTAATACTTTATTATATCCTACAAATTAATTTTTTTGCCAGTACTTACTAAAATCTCTAAAGTCTTTACTCCTACTTATAACCATTAATATATGAGTATTTACGCATATAATAACAAAGAGTTTAAGTTAGCAAGAAGGGGTTCCAATGAGTGATTCAGCAATTTAGCAAAAATAACTAGATATGTCTTAATAATTAATGTATCGACATAAAAATTTCAACTTAAATTTTTTAATTTAGAAGAATAAATAATTTTAAAATGAATTAACATGAGTTCTCACGCTTCATTATAGATTCAAAATATTCATAAGCTGCTTCTCCGAATTAAATTAAATTTTTAAGATATCTCGGAAAACATTAAATCCTATACCCATACACAAAGGTGCACCAGTGGCGTTTCTGGTTAGGTCAGGTTAGGTTTCTCTGTTTTTCTTCCATCATATTAGAAAGATAAAACGTAACAAAAAAAAAAAAACTTTCTACACTCGATTGTATAAATATAAAGAAAACAAATAATAATTCTATAAGAAAATAAAACATTATGCGAAGTATTGAGTACTTATATTAGTATTTTTTACTGTTTTCTTTTATGTTAATTTTTCGATTGGAAATATTACAGTAATCTATACATATTATGCCAACAAGAAAATGCATCGGTATACTTTAAAATTAGAAAATTCTGTGCAAATAAGGAAAGGAATATAAAAAACTTTATACAAAGGATTTCGGAGGATTTTTTATTTACAAAGTTTCGACTTGTCATTCATAAACTCGGTAACCTCAGGAGGTGCGGCTTTGTTGAATAATAACAGGAGTAATTAGAATGTACTTAAGCACATGAATTTAAGAAGACAGTGGTAACGTACCTGGAACAATAAATAACCATTTTCGTACATCCAGAAGTCGCCAGGATCTCCTCTACAACCCTCTTTCCGCACCACTATGGCTAAAATTTGATTCAGTTTCACGCGGCAATTATAACCGCCATCCACGCCGTTTCGACTAGAATTCATCTTCAGGTGATCATTCTAAAATAATAACCTTTATCAATAAAGAACCACATCTAAAATCAAAATTTATTTGACCAATATGTTACAATGGTAATTGTTGTAGATATATGGGTAGGTACGATGAAGGGTTAGTCATAATGAAATATCACCAAACGGGGAATACATATACAGGGTGTCTCACGGTGACGAGACATACATCGATTTTAATTTTGAAAATTTGGGCAATAGCATGCTTTTCGCAACTAAAATAATGGCGAATAATAATAACTTATTTTTTTTGTAATGGAACACCCTGTATATTTTTGCGCAAAATTGTTCATCAGGCAAATTTTTCAACAAGCATGATTTTTTTTCATAAAATGGAAAATAAAAAAGGTTCTCTTCATAGACGTACTGTATAACAATGCATTTATTTTGTTTTATTTAGTGCTGGATTGTCCCAAGTCAAAAACATTTTTATAATGCAATAAATTTATTAAATATGTAGAAAAAATGTATTTATAAAAAAATATATAAAAAGCCTTGTAGTAAATTAATTTATCCTAAATAAGAACTAAGGAAGGACCGATATGATAATTATCGTTAAACCGCGTTCTCTAATTTCGAAATCATAAAGGCCAAACCGGACACGCATTCTCACAAAAATTGTGTAATGTATGGGAACATTGAATGGACTGTATTATGAATGTTGTTGGCCAATTTACATACCTAGGTATAATACTTACGATGATTTTTATTTTAAGTGTTCAATACTTGTATTTTCCTGGATTGGAAGTGACAGTTTTTTTCTTCTACATACATACAGTAAGAGATCCAATCAGCAAAAATTTTTAGTTCGTTGCAAAAATTACAGAAGGCCACCTCTTGACTAAACAACAAAGACTAAACTATTTTTTTTTTTTGACTCATCCGACATTCGACCCTACGTGCCAAAATGTTTTTTAATAATATTTTATAAATATATCAGACGAATTGGTAAGGTTTTTTCGTTTTTCTAGTGCCCTCGTTAATATGAATTTTTGAAAATAAATAATTATATAGGTATGTATATGGCTTTGTAAGATGTATAAATAAAAATTATGTAAGCGTTATATAAAATAAAAATCAATATTACTTTATGGAGATGTAATGAGGTTGTACATACGACACACCAAAATTTACGAGATTGCTGCTAGTTATTACAATAAAAATAATGTAACTTCGCTACAATGCAGCATATAATCTAAACAAAGAAAATATTTACATTGTATATAATGAAATTCCCAGTATAGTGGTCAAAGACCGAAACCAGAACATCGTCACCCACATCCATAAAACGGTGTAACGAACCAAGGTGGAGATATGGTGCCGTGACTTCATGGGAAGGAATCTAATTCAACAATACCAACCCGGTATGTACGTGATTGTAGACCGATGCCGTTTGTGACAGAATAACATAATTACAAGCTAGACGATTGTTTCGAAGCTTTATCAAGAAGGCAATCTGTTCTTAAACAGCCGTTGTTACTACATGGATTATATAATTAATGTTTCGCCACTGTTTGCGCAACGCTCTAGTGTTTGATTATTCAAATTTCATTTGTCACTTTTACCTACTATAGAAGGCGGCTCCTAAACAACGGCGGCGGCGCCTCCAACAGATATGCCCCGTTGAGCTTGAAAATATTGAACACAATTAATTAGTAAGAATCTATCTATTTATGTGTTGGCCAAAAGTGACGCTAGAATAAGAATAAAAGGCATTTCTTTGAAGGATTACATTATTTAATGATTTCAGTGTCGGTTACCTATCTATTTTTTTTTGTTTTAATTAATATTTATAATTATTCAATGCTTACCGAGAGTATTTGTATCTCGCAATGTCGTCATTGAAGTAAGATATTTTTTACATAATATCTAGATTTTTGGTGTCAAAGAACACCGTTTGACTTCATTTGATAGGATTAAAAAAAACTGTTTTGAGTTAGTTAATACCTTTAAAGGAAATCAACAATTCTGTAGATGATTCAGTGTACGCGATATTTAGTTATTATAATAGGTATCTTAAATAAATTATTAAATATTTGGAGCCATTAGAACATATAAATAAAGCTTTAAACGCTCACGATCTTCTAACAACAAATGGGTAATTATATAGTATCTCGGTTGTTGGATGCAAATACATATAAAATAAATTTGTATTTTAAACAGTTTCTCCATTAACCCAAGATCCACTTACAAAACTTATAAAATTATATTAGGATCATATTCGATGCAAAGTAATAAACCATTGCATGTCAAGGGATCCAGTGCAGTGCAGTTTTAAGGGGTTTAGAAATGGAATAATTTCCTTATGCATTATGAAGGGGTTCAGGTCTGGCACCCCTGTTCCTACAAAAACCCCTTTATCCACATAAACTATTTATTTTAAATGTAATTTATTATAAATCCAATTTGTTTTTTAATTCCACATATGTACTACACTGTACGCGCCACTGTTGGTTACTTGTTTTTTGGAGACGGTCTCTGATTTACGACCAATTAAGCTCACCAGGTTAGTATTTGACGTATAACCGACCACTTCGTACACTCGATGCACCTGGGCGACTACAGCTACTACCAGAACACAGCGTGTATGAAGCGGTATTTCAGATTTTACATTCAATTTCATTTTAAATTTGAAATGGTTCATCTTAAGCGTCCTAAAAATGATGACACGATACTCCTTTGATAAAAGACCGACAATTTTTTGCTCTACTTTGCTTCGAATACGACCCTACTATAGTCTAACATCATTTCGTACGTAGGCCTGTTGCACGTCGCTAGCTAGTGGTGTCGTAAGTTTTTGTATAATTAAGTGTCAATGGCCGTTTGCCGATATTCACTTATTCAAAATTCGATAGATTGTATGTGTAAAGTATTTTTTTTAATAAGGTATTTCATATCCTAGAGTCGAAGTCTCACGTGTTCGTTTAATTTAAATAAACTGCGACTTGCCTTTGTAAAATATTGTAAAATATATATTCACCACACTCACAGTAAATCACGATCTTACAATCAGTATGAAGTTAGATTAGCCTTGTGCAAAAATATTCAATGTAGAGAAAGGAAAATCTCGACTACAATGAATATTGTCAAAATAGACAGTTTGACCTTTGACCCACCCATGTTTTAAGAAATCTTACTATACTTGAAGGACTGTATCGAGATTCAAGTATCAGCTTCTGGGACATAAATATATTCTTGAATAGCTAACCTATATACAGGGTGTTCCTAAATAAGTGTCGCAACGGAAAACTGTAAATTCTTCTTGGAAAAAATTATTTTCCTCTTCCATTTTTCTCTCCGGGCTTTCGTTTTCGAGATACACGGTGTCAAAACTTTAATTTTTTTTTAGTTTTTCGCCAATATCTTAGGAATCGTTTGAACTACAGGACTGAGCTTTTGTACACACATTACCACTATTAATAGCTACTTTTTCGCACCCTTCTCGAATTCATTGGACGTGCCAGTGGTGGAGATTTTAAGGTATCGTAAGGGTTTTTCCCCCCCTAAATTTTACGCCACTGGAAAAATTGACTTTTGACAGCAAATTCTAAAGCGCCAATGAATTTTACACAATAAGAGTTCTCTTGGTTCATTGCTCTAAAGTCAACCGTTTTCAAGAAAAATGACTTTTTATGAACAAAAGCAAACATTTTGCTAACGTTTCGAAAATCTTTTGTAATTCAAAAAATAGGTAGTAATAATTAACAATTTTAACGAAATTTAACAACAGATAGGATTTTAACTTTTTTTTATCAATTTGGCGAGTAAAATTTACAGAAACTGTTCAAAATTACGTCCGTTGGCTTGAATGCACGCATTACATCTTCTAATCATGTTTCTTTCTGCCGCTGCGGCTTCACCTCTATCGGTCAACTTTTCGATAGTATTGACATGGAACGTTAGCAAAAATGTTTGCTTTTGTTCATAAAAAGTCATTTTTCTTGAAAACGGTTGACTTTAGAGCAATGAACCAAGAGAACTCTTATTGTGTAAAATTCATTGGCGCTTTATAATTTGCTATCAAAAGTCAATTTTTCCAGTGGCGTAAAATTTAGGGGGGGAAAAACCCTTACGATACCTTAAAATCTCCACTACTGGCACGTCCAATGAATTCGAGAAGGGTGCGAAAAAGTAGCTATTAATAGTGGTAATGTGTGTACAAAAGCTCAGTCCTGTAGTTCAAACGATTCCTAAGATATTGGCGAAAAACTAAAAAAAAATTAAAGTTTTGACAGCGTGTATCTCGAAAACGAAAGCCCGGAGAGAAAAATGAAAGAGGAAAAAAATGTTTCTTTTTTCCAGAGGAATTTACAGTTTTCCGTTGCGACACTTATTTAGGAACACCCTGTATACCTTTTTGTTTTCGCATCGAAGGTAACAGCACGATTTGCAAAAAAACATCGCGTACTCGCATCACCATCGAAAACGACATGCGACATGTCGACTTCAAACTTCCGCTTCCTACCTCGCAGACACGCCATCCCATCAAACAGCTGACAATTAATTGTTATGTATCTACAGTTTACTAGTAGAGATAATATAGATACTACATAGAAGAAATAAATTGCAAAAAGATATCTGCTGACTATTCGTTATTTTATCCAAAGTATATAATGATCGGGGAAGAAGATAGGCGGCAAACATTCCACTGAAGTAAAATGAGAATCGACCTTCACCTCAAATAACTTTCTTTGATTACGTACAAATAATGTTTTTCAAACATGCTTATTAATTTTTACGATTACGTACAACTTAGATAAAAGCTATGGGCAGATATAAAAATTTATACATTTACATATTTTAAATCCTGACAAAATAATGTAACTGGTGCAATGTTTTCAAGCACGTACACATGTACTACCTACTCATGAACAAAGCAAGAGTAATAATTCTTATTACTATTTATAAAAAAAAGAAATGCAAAATTCAACCTGCGTACTTACCTTGTCTAAACAACTGACCTTGAAGTGGGAGAAAAACAGTTTTTATGTCGATTAATAATTATTCTATTATTAGAACAAATGACCTACAATTAAATGACTTTGTCTATCTAGTCTGGACAGAGTAAATGATTTATTAGCTTGTAATAATACCGCATTTCTGCTCAGGCTAATTTGTAGTGTGGGGACGACCGAAGGACGACCGATTCCTTATTGCTTGTATTATAAAAATGGGGGATAATGTAGGTAAGTGCTCCATGCGGCTGTAAATTTCTAATCTGAAACTGGTGCGGAGAGTGGTCGGGCTCATACAATAAATCTCTGCACTTTTTGCCCTTAACTGCATCAAAAAATGAAAATATATTAAAAAACACGCGACCCGTAATTTTTCTTTTTTCGTTTCGACCTCATTTAGGACCTAAAAAATAAAAGTATGCGTTGTTATGTCAAAGGAAATTCAATATTTTAGTCTATTACAGTGGCAAAATGCGCGCATCGGTATCCTGCTTCCGAATTTTGATGAATAATTCCTTCAGCGTTGCCAGAGATAAACTGACAGATATAAGCCAGGCTAATAGCTGAAATATATTAATAATAAACTAATATCTATTTGCAAATTCAAAATAACGCATAAAATCATTATTAGAAATATCAGATATTCATATTAACTAACTTATGAATTATTTTTTTTCACAAATAGCGTCAAACCTGTAAAATGTTAATTAATTATTTAATTATCATAATTTTACAATAAGGTTTTTTAGGCGTAAAGTTACATTTACAAGTACAGTTTCCTACAAACAAAAAATCGTCTAATTTGTGACAAATCGTTCAATCTGACAATGATAGTTTCCTCCTATTTCCTTCAATCATCGAAAGGACCCTAGCGACCTCGAGCGGAGGACGCGGATTTATTGGATTTATTGAATCCGATCTAAACAGTCGGTGCAGAAATCGCCATCCCATCAGTGTGCCAATGAACATTTAGCGACTTTTATAATTTTTCGCTTAGTGAACCATTTTGGTTAAAAAATCTACGGTCATATTTCGGATCCCATTTTTTATTTACTGATGCTAATCTCAATAAATACCGTATTATGTTTATTACCACATTGAAAAACATTTGATTAACACCACGGACATGCCTTCATCATTTGCCGTTATGAAACATTCTTACCAATAATTTTTTTAACTGAAATTTATTCGATTAAATTTTAGTTAATGTGCTACAATTTTTAACTAGTTTATATTTTGTTTCTGTATTTTATCAAGTACTGATTAAATTTAAAGTATTGGTTATAGTTTTGTGTTTAAAAATTTTTAAAATAGGCGAGGAATCATCTGCATTGAGAGCTGAATTTTTTTAAGCCTTAAATCTCCCAGTTCTACATCCCTCGGCTATCAAGGCCGTAATTCAAAGCTGTAGAAATTACTGTCCTTGAAAACAGCAATCTTCTACTTACTTTCTAACGCCTGAAATCGCGCGACTCGTTATAAATTCCCATGATCCACACTACTTCGTATCTATTAGGAAAATAGTATCATTTTAATAACGGCAAAAATCGTGAGTATTTTTTTAAATTAACAATTTTATTAGGTATTATGCTGATACCTATTCTTCAACTTAATCATATTTAATATCAGATGGATCTCGGCGCCACGCCGGTCGATTTCTTTACATGGAGAGAGATCTGCTAGTGTTTGACCGACCTTTGACCTCACGAGCAACGATTTCTATACTAACATATTAAAAACCTCCATTGCGGAAAAGTGACGGACCACCTCTTTACAGATTTACTGCTGGTAAGGCAAAAAAATGTTGAAAGAAATTTACAGTTAATATACAAGGTCGCTGATATACATATATGGAAACGATCGATTATCTCCTAAAGTAAGATATCAATCGAAAAAACAAAAAAAAAAAAACGTTTAAGTTTTTTTAATCTATTACAATAAAGAAAAATGAATTATACAAGATGTCAAAAAGTCATGACGAAACAAAGTTGCTTTTTCTTTATTGGAACACCCTCTATGTTATTCCCTATTTCAATTCTTCTCGAAATACTACACAAAATTCATATAGCACATCATGTTCCTAAACTCAATTATTGTTTTCGAGATATTGAATTTTGAAAGTAACTTTTTACTACTCTCAAAATGTATAAAAGAAAAAGGGCTCCAAATTATGGATATTTATTTTAAAAATAACACAATATGGAGGACATGGCTATGATTTAATTTTATTATTAGTTTTTTACAGAAAATAAAACCACAATAGTTCAGGGTTGAGGAAAATGCATGAAACGAAAAAAAGTATTTTTTATGTCCTAGATATTTTAAATTCTATGAAGACAATAGTTATGCCATAATAGAAAAAGAGAAAAAAACAAGTTTTAATAAACAACAAATATTTTCTTTGTAATTCTATTTTATAAGATGCTCAAAGTGTTCAACCATTTACCTACTGACAGTAATGAAATCGCTGAACAAAATTTTGTAGTGAATTTAAAATGGTGTTGGAAGGAGGAATACTCGAAATTTCACGCCTTATCTTTTCCTGCAACTCTTCCATATTTTGCGACCTATTTTTGTAGACTACATTTTTTATGTGACCCCACAAAAAGAAAGTCAAGTGGGGTCATATCAGGAGACCTAGCTGGCTATTCAATTGCCCCTCTGTGTCCAATTCATTTATCAGGAAAAGTTTTGTCTAAATTTGCCCGTACCTACTACACGTTCAAAATATGAATGAGCCCCATCATGTTGAAACTATATTTGTTCTGCGGGTAAATTAGGATTGTTAATTATTGTTCGGGAATAATATATTCTTGCAAAAGTAGTAAATATCGTTCAGATGTAAAATTTTCGTTTATCAAATAGGCTTCTATGACGTGTTGATACCAAACATTTACTTTCTGTGGTCGTTGGGTGTGAATTTCCTTCATCCAATTTGGATTTTGGTCTGACCAATATCAGCAGTTGTGTCAGTTTACGTGCCCCTTTAAACAAAATGTAGATTCGTTAGAAAATAATATGTGGGTGACAAAGTTGATATTTTCATTTAATTTATTCATAATTAATAACTTCCCAGAACTCGATTCTACCATAATAATCGTCTTCACTCAATTCTTGTAACAAATGAATTTTTCTTCAAACGCCATATAAGTGACAACTTATGTGACGTTACTCAATAATACGAGTATTAAGTGTCATTCATATGCCTAGGAGTATAACTTTCCACGCTTAGCACATAAAGTATCACTTATTCTCCTAACATCATAATAATACTATTATATGGATGTAATTTTTCCCATTTGCAAATTTTTTGAATGGAATATCTACTCACGTTAAACGATTTAAAACCGTCTGCTGGGTCGAATTTATTGGCTTTTCCACCACATCTAACATGACATTCAAAGAATTTTCTTCATTTGTAACACTTACTGGTCTTTTTCGTCGATCTCTAACACCTCCAGTTTCATAAAAACGCTGCAATATTTTTAAAACGATTGATTTAGAAATACGTTCCCGATCGGCATACAATTCATGAAAATTATCCACTACTTCGTCACAACTTCTATCACCACATCCTATGATGATCATTGAAACTTCAATATGCTCGGCTTCACTTAAAAGTGCCATTATTGCGAGAAAATTATTTACATTAAATTAAATGTATTTTTGACATGTGTTGTCAAGTTAATCACTATTAAACAAAAGAACGACGCAGCGTTGTTATGGAGCTAGAATCTTTTCAAATTTAACTTGATGGACTATAAACTTAATGGACAAATATTTTTGTACGAGGGTTGCCTTTTATATTTCGGGATTTGGCAACCCTAGTGTTGCAATCTGGCAACTGACAGCTCTATCGTAAAGTTGGACATTTTTGAGGTTATACATACTCAGAACGTTTTGACATACGAGCGCTATTTGTGTTGTTTACAGTAACTTAAAAGATTCATGTCGGCCCAAAAATGGAATTAAATCGTGAACATTTTCGTGCGATTATTTTTTACAACTTTCGACGTGGATTAACTCAGCAACAGTGCATGAATGAACTTAATTAAATTTTTGGCGATGAAGCTCCATCAAGGACCAGTGTTTATCGATGGTATGGTGAATTCAATCGTGGTCGTAGTTCACTCCAAGACGAATTTCGTGAAGGTCGTCCAAAATCAGTTGTTGTTCCGAAAACCATTGATGGTGCGCGCGAACTGATATTGCAAGATCGTCATGTGACCTATCGTGAGATTGAGACAACCTTAGGTATTAGTGGGACCAGCATACATTCAATATTGCATAAACATTTGACTGTCAAAAAAATTTGTTCGCGTTGGATCCCACACAATTTGTCAATCGCTCAAAAAAAGGCTCGTGTCGATTGGTCGAAAGAAATGCTCAAAAAATACGATTGCGGTGCTTCGAAACACGTCTATGACATCGTGACAGGTGATGAATCGTGGATTTACGCGTATGAGCCCGAAAGTAAACAGCAGTCGACTGTATGGGTGTTTCAAGATGAGCCAAATCCAACAAAAGTTGTACGCGCACAAAGCACTTCCAAGCAAATGGTCGCCTGTTTTTTCGGAAAAACTGGACATGTCGCAACCGTACCACTAGAACAACGCAGAACAGTTAATTCTGAGTGGTACACAACCATTTGTTTGCCAGTTGTCTTCCAAGAAATCAGGAAAACCAACCGCCGAAGACGGATCACTCTTCACCACGACAATGCGAGCTCTCACACATCGGCTCAAACAACTGCATTTTTGAGCACCCAAAACATCGATTTGATGAGTCATCCGCCGTATAGTCCTGACTTGGCACCGAATGACTTCTTTTTATTCCCGTACGTAAAAAACAAACTGAGAGGTCAACGTTTTTCGACACCTGAAGAAGCGGTTGCTGCATTCAGAATGCATGTTTTGGAGATACCTCAATCAGAGTGGCAAAAGTGCTTCGACAATTGGTTTAAACGCATGCAAAAGTGTATAGATCTTCATGGGGAATATTTTGAAAAACAATAAAGTGATTTTCGATGATTAATATTTGTTTTTGTTCTCTAATCCCGAAATTTAAAAGGCAACCCTCGTATAATTTATAAGAAAATGATTTTCAAAGTTCGATATCTCGAAAACGATTAAGTTTAGGTTCATGATTTGCTATATGAATTTTGTTTGGAATTTGGAGAAGATTTGTAATATGGAATAATATACAGGGTGTTCCATTATAGAAAAAGCAACTTTGTTACGCCATGACTTTTTAACTGTTCCTGTATGCTTAATTTTTATTTATTACAATAATAAATAGAGGGTGTTCCAATAAAGAAAAAGCAACTTTGTTTCGTCATGACTTTTTGACATCTTGTATAATTCATTTTTCTTTATTGTAATAGATTAAAAAAAACCTAAAACGTTTGTGTATTATGATTTTTCGATAGCTATCTTACTTGAGGAGATAATCGACCGTTTCCATACATATCAGCGACCCTGTATATGTTAGTATTAAAACATATGTATTTCTAAAATAATTTCATTCATAAAAGTACATTAAATTAAAAGATGAATATCGATGCATTTTATCGTTATTAATTTATATATACAAAATTATAAAAAAATTTAGTTTTTGCATATGTAATAGTCAATCAATATATTCTTTATATGAATTGCTGTTCCAAAAGAACGAAAAATATCTGTTTACTGTGACTTTCTTAACGCATCAGTACGTAAACAAATTACTCCCAATTGCAACAAGGTCAACGGTGGCTGTTTAACAACTGTATTTAGTTTTTGCACACTGTTAGGTAATCCCGAAGAACTCATCAATATGATTCGTCACATTTAATAGTTACTGAGACAACTGAGGTTTCGTATTGAGATATAGCGATGGTTTCACAAATCATTTGAGAATCTATTCATAATTTGATATCTGCACATCTACTTATTTAATTTAATAGTGTAACAATTTTTAACAAAGTAGATATTATTTGTAAGCTTAATTAATTATTTCATAATGTCAAATAAGTAATTCATCAAAAGGTCAAACTACTTAGCTGGACATTTTTAGAACCTACTCGACTCAAATTGAAGCAACTTTTTTACAAAATTCACTACTTGACTTGATCAATGAATACAATTCCTTCTCACTAGTGATATGCCTCCCTCCAGCGATTACCGTAATATTAAACTGAAACCGTAATGTATATGTACTTTGTGAGATCACATGACATTTTAATTTCGGTCTACTGATCGCAAAAATCCATTCCCATGTATGTACCTACCGACTGACAGCGATACAATTTTGTAATTGTTGAATGAATAAGTGCTGAGACCTTGGACAGCTTGTCTTGATTTGAAGGGCAATGATCTTGGCTCAAATATCACAAAATGAATGAAATATGAAGTGATAGAAAGTACCTACATAATGTACAGCTGTGGACAATAAAATGTTTCCAATTTAAATTTAAAAGGTATTAAAATGTAACAAATTAGTGTTCACAAATAAAGTAATATGTTCTACGGTTAAGATTTACAGATTCCAGACCTGAATTAGATATTTAATTTAATTACATTTCCTGATTTTTTAATTTTATTTTTGGCAACGAGGAAATAATAAAAAATGTTTATCTATTTAGGTGCTACTTTAGTTTTATTATTATTATTTGTTGAAAAATAATATTCCAAACTCTACAGCTTTGGTAATGATATCTAATAATATGAAGTGTTTCAAATAAATAAAATAATGTTTTGTACACGTTTTTGTATTCTTACATGCAAAAGTATATGGACACAATCTAAGTAAAGCAGCCGCTACTGTCGAATAAATAATAATAACTTATGGACAGTTGAATATGTTTGTTTATAATCATCTATGGATCGTATTTTTGCTATTATGTGAATTTATTTATTTATACATCTTTGTGCAACAGTGTGATATGTACGGCAATTTTATCAATTACTTCTTCAACGGTTCCCAATTGTTTGGAGCGCGTGCATTATAAAATTACCGGTGCTGCAAAATTAATTTCAAACTCTAACTAGGTGCTCGTGCAGGATTTTAAAACTGTCATCAAACCGTTTACTGACGATTGTACTGGTTGGAGATTTATCTGCAGACTGCCAATTTAATTTTGAATACACATATTTCTTAAGATTTTTGGTGTAATTTGCAGTATCAGTTAGGTACGATTCTGTTTTTTTTTTTTAATTATTTCTAATTAAGTCTAGTAAGACACGCATTTGAAAATGACAGCGCAAAATTAAGTAAAAAAATATTAATAATTAGGATCGTAAATTAAAATCAATAACCACTCTCTAAAGCTGTAATCATAAAAAAAATTCTAGTCCAACTAGTCAGTGACATATTTTAGATTAACAGATCTTTATTTCATCTTTGTTATCAGTTTGTTACCCTTATTTTAAATTTCTGTGTAAAATGTCAAACTCGAAACAACCATTCTTGCTGTCCAAAATCCCAAAATCCGCAACAGTTAGCAAATAGTCTACAAGCGCGCCTGCGTAATAAAAAACAAATTATTATCAGTTTACTGAAACAAATCTGTTACAAACTTTGACAGCAGCCTACTTTACTTTAAATGGCAATAAATATATTTCCTCGCGTGTCGTTACATAAAATTGAAAAATATACAGTTTGTTTTTTAAACAAAGAATCGACTGAAAATTATGAAATGATTAAGTAATTTTCGATAAAACTTTGTATTTATTTGAAATGAAGTAGGTATACCTACACATTTCTTTGAATATTATATCTACTGAATATTAAGTGGCTAAGTAGTCTTATCGACTACGTCCATGTGAATCGGATTGTGAAATAAAATATAACCAACATGTTAGCACCAGATGCAGAAATTATAAAAAAGTCTGACTAGGTAATTCACACAGAACAGATCGATTACGCCTATACGTAACGCATTTCAGTGATAATAGGATTTGCCACAAAAGGTAATATAACACACAATAGCAGATCCAATCAATGAAAGAGAAGATTTAATGTAAAATTTCAGAGTCCGTTTATTTTATGCAATAAGATGAAGAAAAGGAGAAACCTGATTATTTGTAGCACTGCCCACCTGCTCATATTAGGTACTTATATACGAGAAGATATTTTACTACAGAATGAAAATGCATACCTAAATTTTTTATCATCGAAAACATGTAGAGAGTAAAAACTCATACAGATGAAAATCCTTTCACGATTTAACGACTGGATATTGCAACTATTAATAATACTAGGTCCATAATAAGTATATAGATCCAGAAAAGTATCCCAATAAAAGGTTTATTTTACTTCACCCTCTTCTCCTTGTATTTACATCTGTTACGGAAGTGAGATGTTAAGTAATCATAAGTATATCATAGTGCATACAGAACATCAAGTACAAAGTTAAGTAAAAACATATGGAGTCACCAAAATAAACCAACGATATCCACTACAATATAATCACAAAACATATACAAGAACCTTGATCGAAGTTCATTACCTAAATATATAGAGATCCTTATCCTAAACAGTATAAGTAATCCTCGTACATACACAGACCGCAGGATAAACGCACAGTTGACGTCGAAAGCTTGCGCGAGTTCAATAACACATCCTCGTTTTGCTGAATCGACTGACACGATGGCATTCAGGACGAAAACTAACTCGAGAACAGGGAGCATGGAAGCTTGGTTTGCCCAAACCGAAATATGCAGCCAGAGCTGAAAAGAGACGCAATCCAGAGACCGGAGCGCCCACGGCGATCATTAGGGTGGCGATTGAATTCCAGAGGGGTTATCTACTTCTTTTCTGCTACAGTCATATTTCGGTTATATGGAGGATATAGAAAATATCAGTTATTATTACTTCAAATGCGGGATGATAATGTATGTTCTAGCAACTACACTTTATTAGCTTTTAAGTATCTACGTAATCAATGTTAATAAACTGTAAAATATTTGACTTATTTTTTTCAGCGTCAGCTAATGGACTACACTTATTGCTACATTTTCTCATTTTATTGCTCAACGTTACATAATATGCGCATTGAAACAGTCATATCACTCTCGACTTATTATTAGGTATTATTATTATTATTATTATTAGGTACTGCTTTTGACGACTGAAAAGCGAAACTTTGGGTTGTTCACGCCTTACATTATTAGGCAAACATAACACTAATTCAAGACGGTTTACGGTCAAAGAACACGTTCACAGGTACTGGCGACGACTCGACGGGGCGTCAAATACTAGAACAGGCGCCTTTTTAGTTCATAAAAATATAAAAAACTAAGTCCGTTCTACATATAAACGAGACTTGCTTTGTTAAATTGCATGTTCCTTCTTATAAAGAATCATTAATAGATTCTTTGGTTAATGATAATAACGAACGGTAGACCATGTTCGCAGTTATTATTATTAGCATCTGGCTGATCTGCAACATTATTAAAAACTTTTAAAATGTAATAATGAGGAAATTTTGTGTCTTAAATTAATATACACGTATTACTGCGTAAATAGAAAGCATTACGTCTTCAGAGCGCGATTAAAAATAAAATAAATAGGCGTAAGTAAATGTAATCTCTTTTCCACTCCTTACTGCTACGTTCACAGAAATAATGTGGATATCAAAATAACATGATTAATAGTAATTACCATTTCCTTCGGCCATCTGCAGATCATTTAGTGATAAAATCGTTGCTGGGAGGCCGATATTTTAAAATATCAATATACCTACCTGTAATAATACTGACTGCGTTGAATGTGTCGTTCATTTATTCTGAATAAATTAGAATTTTATGTGGTATTAGAACTACGCAACCATAACGGAATTCCTGTACGTTTTTTTTTTAACTAATTGGTAAGCTACCTCCGGTAAGTACTTGTATGTATATCGACTACGACTGTGAACAAGCATCAGCTTATTAATTGTTACAATATTATTAATTTATTTTATATTATTTACATGGGATAAAGCTAAAAACAGTAAATTATTACGTACTACAAATAAATGAATCAATGAGTAACTGAATAAATCAAATAATTTAATTTAAATGTGAAAATATTTTCGGACGAGTTAGGAAAGAGAAACGGGAGATTATTGCGAAGAAAGTTATATGTATTTACAAAATAACTTACATCTTAAATATGGAGTATAACTCGAGAAGCTTCTCTTCTTTAGTTGTTCACTGAATACCTGGAACAGAAAGTAAACTGTAAACATGCATTATTATCACGATTAAATGTTTCTTCTTAGTGATCTTTCATCTCAATATTTATAAAATAGTTAAAATTAAGACAAGAAATGAACGAAATTGGGATATAACATATACCTTAAAGAAGAGGAAGTTAGTAAAGCAAGTCAATCACATCAGTTACTAGATCCCCTTCTCTCTCTCTCAAATTGTATAATTCACATTTAATATACAATTGTAATTACTGCCTGGAGTAAGATTAGTTCAAGTTGAGTGAAGTTCGCTCTGAAAAAATAATTAGTTTAAAGATGTTTCTTTACAAAAAAAAAAAACAGCTAAAGTCCATTACTATTAAAAATGTCAAGGACGGAGCGGCAAGGTAAATATCGATAGTCATCATTATGTGTAAGAAGGCAATCGTGACATCAATTAAATTGTATGGATATCGGCAATGGTTTCAATGAAAGCTGAATAGATCGAAGTAGACCATCGGATGAGTACACAAATGTCGATGTTCGCTTTTGGAAAATTACACGGGTCGTCCATTATTATCCGGATGCATTTATTTGACTAAAATGCGAATAACTCCTGTCTTTTTCTCTTTTAACCTTGAAAACTTAACATATAAACTATCTTTTTCAAAGTTAATAAGTATAATATCAACCATGAATTTCTATTTGGCAAGATACTTACACAAGAATAAATAACAACCTTTATTCTTGTGATAATTATTTGGAATTGAATTAATATTTTGAAGTAGGTATCGACATGTTACATGAAATGAAGTTGAGGGAACACCAATATTATTTATTCCGTCTACCCTTTCTTATTACATATATTATGATGTCGAACTTGTACGAAGAAGTAGGTAAGTAGTAAGAGAGGTTATTTTGATCTATATTGATTTTAATAAAGCGAGTGGAAGTATTTAGTGCATTGTGTCTTTTCAAGATTTGTTTGCTTTAAGTACAATCATACTTCTCTCTATGTGAGTAACAAGTAAAAAAAATCAATGCGGAAATAAATTCAGATATTGTGTATTAAAAAATAATCCCATGCCTTTTAAGCAAAGTAAAAAAGGTACCTATACTCCTGATGTCCAAATAATATAATAATAGGTCACAAGGACAAACTGACATCTAAAAATCTAGGTGTTTATTTATTTTTTGCTTTATTTAGGTAATTAGGTACATTTCATATTTCTTATCGCGTGCTCATACTTGGAAAAAAGTCGAGAGCCGCCACTGCCGCTGCAGTTGATGTCGGTCTCAATTAACACTCTAATGTTAATACTTACTAGTGCCGGTAAAAATAAAATCACTTTATGTATGTCACACTTTTCAATCGGCTTGCTAGTATTGGCACAGTGATTTGTTAATTTAAGAAACGTGCCTTATAGCAAATATAACATTAAAATCATCCAAATAATATGTATGTATGTGTTATTTATTTTCCAAACGTTGGTACTAGTATATAAAGTAAAATCAAAGGAAATTTGAATAACAATATGATTTTTTAGTTAAATAGGAAGGTATTAAAAAAAATGATAGTACCGTTTGCATACAAACTAACTCAAACTATCTATTTGTTAAACCTAATCCATTTCATGGTCGTGTATTTTAAAGAGAATTATTAAATCACGTTTCTTTTCTGTACATGTATAGTACATACTTGTTATTTTATGTTAAAATACATTAATTAGACATCCTAAGGCCATAGCATACTAATTGGTTGCGACACACAACCAGATTTAGAAAATGATAAATAATTTAGGTAACGGAAACTAATTTGCTCTTAATAAAAATAATTTATTTATTAATATTATTAACCTTCCTGTGTTATTTTAAAGTATGCGAAGAATTCGGAAGACGGGGAAACCGTTACCGAAATAACACGAAAAATTATGTGCGATTGTTTAATTAAATTGTTGATCTATCTGAAAAAACATATTTTTGTCTGTGAGCCTAAAAAATGTACAGTACAAAATCTTGAGATGTAAAGCATTTTCCATTCGCTTTAAGTAAAATACTTTCATTGTAACGTCTCTATTTCTGCTAGCTATAATACGACAATACTTATTCTTCATATTTAAGTGCTGAAGGGAAAAAAGCTGAAGGTGGTTTATGAATTATTTATTTTTGTATATCTACGTTTATAATACATATTTTTCTGTGTCGATAACAGTAAATATTAAACAAATCAGAAATCATTACAATAAAATTTCCATTTGGCACTGGTTTATTCGCAATATGCAAGTCACCTCATTATTAAAAAGTTACTTTTCTATGCGAAACAAGACGCAACCGTTCACGATCAATGAGATTACATTGTTCGAAAGAAATTTTGGAGTGGTAGATGTTTCCATTGCAATATTTATATAACAGCTTTTACTTTGCAAATTTAATTGCAATAACTGGCATTATTTAGGCTATTACGTGGTCACCATGAATGAAAACAGTGAATACAACATGATTGTGCATGTCGCTAAACTCAGGATCCTAGTAAGAACCACGGTGCCTATTTTCTTAATTATTAATTAAATTATTGTTAAATAACTATTTTCTTCAATAAAGTAAATAAAAACATTTAATATTTTCTTATATAATTCCACCAATATTCTATGTCTAAAATGATTTCTTTTTTAAATGAAATGTACTTTATTTTTACTATACAACCTTCATGTCCTTTTTCTCATTTTATCTTTATTGACTTAGGTTTACTTGCACTAACTTTTTCATATTGAAATAAACAACGATGTTATAAATAGGTACATTTATTTACATAAGTATCCTAGTAGTATAATATGTGTAGGGTTAACATTCAAAGAGCAACTATATTACTACATTTTTAAATGTAATTAAATATTTGAACGATTTGTCACTACAAACTTCGCACGTGCTTGTAATAAACGGGAGGGGTTTTTATACTTATAAAAATAAATATGTTGTATAAGAACTGTATGTATAAATGAATGCAAATTGAGTCATGTAAGGTGTGTAGTTTGCACATAGGTATCTATCTATGAATATATTAGTTTGGTATGTACTACGTTTAGTTAGTGCAAAATTGTCTTCATCTTTTTGTAAAGTCCTATTACATTCTTAGGAGTTGTTGACAAAATTTCAAAACTATATCAATTCACTGTATCAAGTAATCAAACTATATTAATCAATTCATTAACATAATATCCAAGCAAAATACCTACATTTGACACAGTTAAGGATAACTGATCAATTTTTTTTCTCAGTCTAGACATACCTAGCAAACCTATAAGTAGGATCGTATTCGATGCAAAGTAGGGCAAAAAGTTGTCGGTCTTTTTAGGATTTTTAGGAGGCGTAAGATAAATCATTTCAAATTTAAAATGAAATTCAATGTAAAATCTGAAATACCGCTGCATACGCACTGTGTTCTGGTAGTAGCTGTAGTCGCCCAGGTGCATCGAGTGTACGAACTGGTCGGTTATACGTCAAATACTAACCTGGCGAGCTTTGCCGTCAATTAGAGAGCGCTTCGAAAAAACAAGTAAACAACAGTGGCGCGTACAGAGGTAAAATGTAGTACATATGTGGAATTTAGGAAACAAATTGGATTTATAATAAATTACATTTAAAATAAATAGTTTATGAGAATAAAGGAATTTTTGTAGGAACAAGGGTGCCAGACCTGAATTGATCCCCTCGTCCCTTCATAATGTATAAAGAAATAATTCAATTTCTAAAACCCTTAAAAGCGTACTTCATTGGTTCCCTTGACAGACAATGATTTATTACTTTGCATCGAATATGATCCTACTATAGAACCGACTTTTTTAATAACATTGAATATTTATTTTTATTATATTTAGTACAACTTTATAAGTATAAACGTTACGGATGCTAATAATAATAGAACCATAATAGCCCAGAACACGTCTCTTATTATTACATCCCTAACGCACTAAAATACCTACATTACTTCTAGACAATATCAATTAGTAACGAATACAAACATACTTCAGAGAGTTAATTATTTTTCTCCTACGAAGGTTGTTCTGGTAAACGTTCGACCTTTAACAATTCCATGCCACAGTGATACCCACGGAGGTGCGCTATGGCATTCCATAATGGGATAACATCCAAGACAAGTGAATAGATAAATAGGAATTCACAATACGTTTTCTGTTAGGAGATCGTGACAAATTAGTATTAAAAATACGTTTCAAAGTATAACAAACACTATGTACTTTTTGCACTGATTCTCACAAAAAATAAAAAGTGCAACTGTAAGAGGGAATCAGTTTTTTTAGGAGTAATTATTACTTGTAGTATAGTTCTTTTCATATATATTTTAGAAATAAAAAACTTCTTTTATATTGCCGATAACGACAATAACGGGGTCGTAAATACTTGTCTGCCTAACAGAACAGGGTCGTATTTAGGCAAAGTTTACAGAATATAATATTTAAGTTTCCCTTCAAACAATTCACAACAGACACTACTACACAATGGCTATAAATTGAAAACAATTGTAGTGAATTACAAAAGTTATCCAATAAAAAACTTGTAATAACACAAAAATCACTACTCAAAACTCTATTCTAAGAAATAAGAATGACAGCATTGCAGCACCAACTCCTGTCCTGTACCGCGCAAACTGAACTATCAGAAATTTAAAGTAATAAGTGCACCGTGTCTAATTGTTGATTGTCTCTGTCTCACATTAGGGATTTGAGAACAACATACGTCTTAGAGAGATGTTCAGAATCTGTTTTGTTGCCAGCCCAGCTGTGTTGCCAAATGTTTCGGCGAGTTGGTATTGTACTAAAAATGAACAACATACATTTCAAGAATGAAGTGAATAATGCAATTATTCTTTAAATAAATGTATGCAAATTCAGCATATTCTTATATTTTCAGAACATAACTTAATATTTTAAACGTAAATATCTGAATAAATTAATTTCATTCAATTTAGCAATTATTCGTTTAGGGAATATTTTTACATATCGGCAACACGTCCCGCGATTCAAGATCCCGCCTATCTAGGGTAAAGCGGAGCAACCTTTAAATTGAATACCTGAATAATTAATATGTAATTATTGATTAATATCACTTTATTTCCCATTAATTTTGTATTCAATTTATCTAGATGAGTATACCTGATAAGAGCATTATGATCTGTGAAATAAATTAACTGTTATAACATTTATTTTCTACCGACATTTAAAAATATATTGTTTTGCCCTACTCTCCCCCTAATACATTTACCGGCAGAGTTTGAAATTTTTTATGTCTACTCTAAGTATGAAAAGAACTATACGTGTTTTCCGGGATACTAATATAAAATTATGTTTTTAAATTAAATAAATAGTGGAGTTATAATTTATTACCGATTTGAACTACACTTAAGAATTTAAATGTAGACCGTTACTGTGCAGCATCTGGATTGAAGTTGTATCAATGTTGAATGGAACTAACGCAGTTAGTTGTACGACTTTGTGACATTTTCACTATGTATATTTGAAGTCAGTGGAAACGATGCTCCGAACAATAAGAAAATAATGTTTTTACAAAATATGCTTATCATACAATTAATTAAATATTAACTAAATAGTATTACTAACTCAGGGTTCGTAGCGGCCGGAAAAACCGGGAATACCGGGAAAACTTTATTCTTCATAAAAAAATGGGAATAATCAGGGAATTTGATGTTTGCAACTGAAAATTTTGTGAAAGCCGACCCTGGGTTCTTGAAAGAGAAAACTATTTGTGATTTTGAAACCTTTATAAGAGGTTCTTAGGGTATAAAAAAGATTATGGAGTCCAGTCGAGAAAAAATTTAATGCATATCGCCAGTTAGTATGTAAAAATGAACTACAAGTGACCTGGATTTTTTTTATAAGTCAGGGAAAACCTGGAAAAGTCAGGGAATTCTTTATTACTTTTGAACTATGAACCCTGTAACTTGTTTTAAATTGATCGCATGTCAACAGACAAATCTCTGCTATACATCTTAAATTAATGCAGAACTACATAAAACAGCAATAAAATTAAGCCGCGAATGATACGCACAAAATGATGTATTATACAATGCATAGTCCGGTTCGGTATGAAAGCACAGGGATTGCTATTCACCAGTCTGTTCTATCAATACTCGAATAGCTTCGTAAACTCGTGCCTTAACAATGTTTTCATTTTCACGATTCCAATATGCAAGTTGTCATATGTAAATATGACATGTTGAATCGGATGCATAATATTATGTTTATTTTCTGTTTCTCTGTTTTCGAGAAGGTGTTTGTATATAAAACGATGGACGATTTCGCGACATTCTTCAAGAATCAATTGCATTACAGTAAATTTAAAGTAGTATTTAGTGAAGTGTCTGTCCGAGTTTGTGACCTGTATGTATAAAGTTATTTATTTGTTGTCAGTATTTAGTGACGGTACGGTCGGTGTGTTTGTGTGTCTTCATCGTTCTGTAGGATATCAAAAAACTTGTATACCTACAGGTATATTCATATTCACGAATTAAAGAAGATGAAAGTATGAATGCCGTAGCTTACGTTGCAGGCAATTATTTAAAATTACGAGGAAAACGTAATCAAAAATCATTTTTCGCCATGGAATTTGGGAAAACAGACTTATGTGTTTCTAAAGGTCAAAGGTTACCATACCTACTTTCTATGATCCCCATTCAAAATTACAGCCTATATAAACCTATTTATTGTCCATCTTAAAAGTGACGTCATTTAAAAACTTTTAAACAATCACGGATTGTTAAGATTTCCATTTTAGTGTAAGAGCAAACATATTAAGTATCTTGCAAACCACATTGCGTAACAGTTACCTTCTTAATAACAATCTTCAACACATTTAATAATGTACCTCCTTCATTTTCTTTGTTTACTTCTGCCTAATTGATGATTGGAGATATGTATGTATATAGGCACAGAAATAAGTATATAGGTACATATTTTTCCGGCCATAATAGTAAGAATTAATAATACCTACAGAGAAAGTAAAACAGTGTGTGTGTGTGTGTGTTAATTGCCCCTTATTAGAAAACTCAAGTGTGGATTAATGTTTAAAGCTAATTAGTTTTAGTTATAACTAAAAACAAATACGAAAAGTGAACTTAAGATTGAATTTATTTTAGATACATTTTTAGGATGTTTCGTAAGCAAACAATCAATTTTTTTAGCCTATAATTTTCGTTAGGCATATAAGTATATCCGTTGAAACGAAAAAGATTTTTTGCGGTCCATTGACAAAAACATTGCAAAAAAATTCTCACCAAATTTCAATTCTTAATTTTAATTTTAAGTACTCGTTATTTGATTTTAAAATTTCCTAATCGTTTAACATGAAAGTACCTATAGTAGGATTAAACAGGAAAATTAGCGAAAAAAAAAGAAACTCGAAAAAATTCCTATCCGCGATATTATTGTAAAATTGTCTAAAGGAACATAATACAAGACATCTCGTGAGTCAAAAAATTTTATTAGCTAACTTTTTTATTTAAACAAATAAGCGAGGAAAACAGTTTTTTCACTTTGCAGGGAAAACCATTAATTTTAGCGAAAAGTGACTCACAGACAGTGACTCTTAGGGCGTAAAATTATCTACAAAATGAGACTGGTTAAATTAAAATCGGTTAATAAACAAAACAGTTATTGCAAAAAACAAGAAAAGTGACTATTTTTAATTTGTTTATAACTATCGCATTTATTGTTAAAATCTTATAAAAACCTATGACAAGTGAGGATTTTGTCATACTTTAAAAGTGGGCCAAAAGTGGGCGCTGTAGATGCAATAGTTTTCGCACAATTCTATTTGTTTATAGCGGAGGCTCCAAAAGTTATGAACTTTAAGCCCCTGTACAGGCGTTAATTTTCAACCAAACATGATTCTGAAAGCGTCGTTGTAATCTTAAAGACGTAATTAAGCGACTTATTAAAAAATATCACCGTTTTTTTGACATTAACATTCTCAAATTGTGCATTAAAAAACCGTGCGTTTTTCGCTTATAAACAATGTAAGTAAAATTGTTGCTATTTATGCTACCTCACCGAAAATAGATTCAATGGATAACTGACAAAAAAATACAAATTTTTTAGAAAAAAAGCACCCTCTACGACCAACAGGAGCCAAGATAAGAATTTTTTTTTAAGTCGTAGTCACTTTTCGCTAAAATTGATGGTTTTCCCTGCAAAGTGAAAAAACTGCTTTCCTCACTTATTTGTTTAAATAGAAAAGTTAGCTAATAAAATTTCTTGACTCACGAGATGAGAGATGTCTTATATTATGTTCCTTTAGACAATTTTACAATAATCGCGGATAGGAATTTTTTCGAGTAAAAATTTTATTTGTTGGCCTAGATCTATGACTTGAACGGTTTCAGTGCAAAAAAAATCTAAATGAACTGACATGAAAATACATTAAATATATGTATTCCTAGAGAAGTACCTACATTTATCGTTGACTGAAAGTATTAATAATTGACTCATACAAAATATAAAAAAGTCAATCCTGTTTTTGACGTAAATTTTATCTGCGGTTATAAGCTGTTCCAGGCGACAAAAAGAATAGAATTTTTTTTATGTAAATATTATGATGTTAATATTGTTAGTAAATCGAATTGGGAGTGAAAGAATTTCACTTCACTGGGTATCTACGTATAATTTCGACTAGTCGGTATTGAAGAAATATAATTATAATTTTTATTGTTTCCATTTTCTATATAAGCTAGCACCAAATAAAAAAGAAGACATTTTATATCAAGAAAACATTGAAATTTAAATTACTTACGTAGAAATTTTTATATTATTTATGGAACTGGGTATTTGTACAAATATTCATATATATGAAAAACTGAAAAACTCGTTGTAAAATAAGTAATTCTGAATTGTCAGAACTGATCTTGAGAGAGGCGCACAGACGATGTCCTGTTGATGATGTCAGAGTTACTTTTACCGTACACGACCTTGCAAACGCACTTTCCAAGCATTTACTCCGGCTACAACTCGGCGTTCGTTTCATTTGCAAAAAGTAGGTAATAATCGTGTATTTTCGAGAGTTAATATACCATGTAATAATAAATAAGCGAATTTAATTTAACAAATAATCGCCAGGCAGACCGTGAAATTTGAGGACACTCATAATTCTAGGCTTCGCTCATGTGAAGAATTCTATACATTAAGTTAATATTATGTACTGTGATATTTTGAAATTCCCTCTTCCTTCGACTTGTCTTTTATATAATAAATATGATAATCATGTCTAGCTAATTGGTTTGGACTGATTATACATAATTCATTATTTCTTTCTATAGTTAAAATATAACATAATTTCACGAACCAAATTTTCTCAAACCTACCTGGCAGGGCTCTGTTATAATTTATTAATGAACGGCAGTCTCGTATTTTTTAACGAGCTCAATAAATGAAGAAATTCTTAGTAATTAATTACGCATCTTGCTCAACTCTATATTTGAATGTTTAGACAAACAAGACTATAATTTACACCTTACAAAGTGTTTTACTAATCAAAGTAGAACTTCCGTTTCCGTTGTAGATTTAATAATAATTCCAGTCATGCGTGCGCTGTGATTTATCTCAGCAGGTAGTCGTAATCCTTGCTTTATTAAAATTAAATTGATGTAGCATTCATTGTTTCACATATTTAGCTTAATTATATGCAAGTTTGATCTGGGAATATTTATAGATCATTATAGGAGTTCATTAGTAATACTGTTTAGCAGTAATACGTTAATATACGTATAGAAGTAAGCTAGAATAATTATCCGGTGCAGATGATGTCTTCTTTTTACAAATATCATATCAAGTGATGCGAATTTTATGCATGACTTATATATGTTATGTACCCACATAATCAGTCAAATAATGCAAATCCTACTGAGGTTAAACACCAATTTATTGACACTGTATAAATGTTCAATAATTCTGTTACCTACCGACGCGGTGTCTACTTGACAGATATAACAGTAATAACGATAACTACTACTATACTACTACTACTACTACAGGACGCTTTCTCCTCATCACCACGTAAAAGAAACGCCATTGCTTGATCAGCTGGTTAATCTGCGGAGAACAGTTAAAGGTCGCCTGCAGATATATGGAGAAACTAACGAATGTATTAGGAAATCGCGACGTTGCATTACGGCTTTGGAAAAGGCTTTCTGTGTTGTGAGAACGAATTTTGTTGACTACAATGGGGAGGGGTTACGTTACAATAATATGGTACTGATGATGAGACAAACATGTAGGAACAACCTCGGCAACCTCTGTTCTCGACAAGTGTTGAAGAAACACACCTTTGATTTCTACATCTCCATATGTCTACAGATATTTTTCGACGATTAATTAATTAAAGACAAAAACTTTAATTGATATTACAAACTGTGTGTACAAAAACAAATGTAAGTACGTAAAACACGAGCCACGAGTTATTACTTATTATTTTTTTAAATTAAAAAGGTAAAATTATAATTATGGTGCTCAAAAAAATTTAGGTGTTTTAATTTCTATTTCAAAATTATAATTAAATACACTGTACCTCATTATCAAATATTAGGAAAAATTATTATAACTATATTTAATTTTTTTTTTGGAAGTTATGCCTCCGCGCAACTCTGCATATAGTTAAAAGCTTCTACGGCATTGATTTCTTGTACTGTTGATGATTATAGTGATTACATTTTATTTAAAATTGCATTTGTAACAAAAAATTCCAGCAAATATTTTTTATGGCTTAGTTTTGGAGTTATTTTTGTTATATTCAACTCTACTTTTAAGTTTAAACAAAATAGGTATTTTTCTTCTTCAAAATACAATAATTATGAACTAAATGAAGCGATGAATTTCCAAAAAAGTAATTCTTGGGGTACTTATATAAGTATTAAATTATAGAATTTTTGTCATTACTTAAACCACGTTTTGATTATATATATATAGGGTGTGCCATTTAACCCTCCCGCTGTCAATATCTCCGAAATGAAGACATTTATTTTAGTTCCGGAAATTGAGGTTGTTAGGTCCCTCGAATAGCTTCAAATTGTAGTTAGAATTGTTGGTTTAAATCTTTCTATATAGATGGCGTGGCGATACTAAAAAATTTTTTGTTCCCTGGAACGTGGAAATACAGTCCATTTGAAAGGTCGTTAAATTTTGAGTAATTTTTGTAATATAAAGTTTTTCCCTATATTTACTTGTTTTCGAGATATGTTGACTTCTATACGATGTATGATATAACAGGAAAATTTATTATTTTATTTAAATCACACTGAGACAAAATATTCTTTTAAAATATTGTTATAATAGCTTTATTCGCATCACATACTAACTAACAAACAATAAATTATATAAAAATCGAATGATCAACTACAGAAAAAAAATTGTACATTGGTAAATCTTATAAGATGCAGAGACGAACTGTATTTTATCAAATGTTATTAAAAAATGCAGTCATAGGTGGCCCATGTTATTTGTTTAAAATAAAACAATGACAGTTGACACATATTAGTTTTCCAATAATTACAGTTTTATCAGTTCGCGTCTTTCAATTCAAGTATACTAGTTATACGATTTACCATTGCATAATTTTTTTTCTGTAGTTGATCATTTGTTTTTTTTTTATAATTTATCATTTGTTAGTTCGTATGTGATGTGATTATAACAATATTTTAAAAGAATATTTTGTCTCGGTGTGATTTAAATAAAATAATAAAATTTTCTTATTATATCATACATTGCGTATTGAAGTCGACATATCTCAAAAACAAGTAAATATAGGGAAAAACTTTATATTACAAAAAATACTCAAAATTTAACGATCTTTCAGATGGATTGTATTTCCACGTTGTAGGGAACAAAATTTTTTTTAGTATCGCGACGCCATCTATACAGAAAGATTTGAACTAACAGTTCTAACTTCAATTTGAAGCTATTCGAGGGACCTAACAACCCCAGTTTCCGAAACTAATTGTAAAATAAATTTCTTCATTTCGGAGATATTGGCAGCGGGAGTGTTAAATATCACACTCTGTAGATATTCCTTAAGACCTTTTGGCCTGAAATTATAATATGCACCTTCTGTATTCCTTTTTTTGTCCGAATATAATCCATTTATCCAGCTCGCTAATTTTTGTTGATCTGAACCCATTATAGCATTCTGAGATTTAATGAGCAACGAACGTGTATCTATTTAAATCTTACAATTAGTACATCCCAATTGCTGAAAGTGGCTATTGCTTTTTGTTTTGCAACGATCCCATTCAAATTTTTCGAAGCAAAACATTTTACTACACTTCGAAATTCGACTCGGCAATACCGCAGGTCACTGCCTCGTTGGAAAGTATTGATTCGGCACATTTTTATGCGATATTTACAATATTTTAAATCGTTTATATTTGTGCGAATTGCGCTGTAGTATAGTCGGAAACTTGTATTGTTAAAAAATAACCATGTATATTCAGGTATGTCTACAAGTTACTGTTTTGCAACAATTTAATCTACTTTTTATCGCCTCGATCGATGACGTTTTAAATATTATGATCTTTCGAAACGTTGTCCTACTTGTCTTGTCTTAGATATTGAACGTACTTAATAATAATTAATACAAATACACAACTGAAATGCAATGTGGCGGATTGAATTCCTCATCCCCAACTTTTACTTAAAGTAGATGTATCTATGTATGTGCCTCCATCTTTTTTAATAATGACAAACCCACTAGTTGTGTCAGCCATAACTTCGCAAAAAAATACAGAAAACAAATTTCACTCTTGTCCAAATGCTATCTATGTGCATTAAATGGTACGTATTAATATTTAGAAATAAATATGCTGTTTTTTATGCAACGAAACGACTGAAAATTATAAAATGTTGACCTTGAATGTAACCTTCGATTTGAAACATATTTTATAGGAAAAATTTTCTCAGAAAATTATTATTTCACGTACTTTGGAGAAAAGCTATAATAAAGTTATAATGCCTGTTCTTAACGCCATTTAAAAAAAAATGTTTTATTCGAAATTGCAGAGAAGTCAAGTTTTAAGTTTTCTTTGTAAGGCACTGTATAAATTACAATGAATTTTTATACTTTCCAAGGCAGGTGTCGTCAATAAGATATATTATTCATTATTTATTTGTTAAAGGAGCAATTGGTGACGTTATGTAAGAGCTTCAATGCCAGGCAATTATTCTGTTTTCACAGTCAATCAATTTCGGAATTAAAATTTTATACCAATTTTACAGAATATTGAATAATAAGAAGGCGATAGATAATTATTATTGTTGGTTTATGTTCCTACGTATATTTATACTTGGCTGGAGCAATGTTTAACCATACCTGCCGGTATTTTTTGTTAGTGTTTAAGTAGCTAAATTATGCACACTTACTGCATCAATTGTCGGTTGACATTAACATTTTAATTAAGACGTCTTAAACTATAAGTTTATGACGTCTAGCCATTATCTACCTAACAACTCACGTTAAATAAAGCATGCTTATCGTCTGCTAAATCATAGCGCGTCACCTGTGTATTACAAAGCCAATGTGAGCTACTGATTATGGAACTACAACTACAGATGAATTGCTGCAAACTCATAGGGGAAGGCTATTTTTATCTATAAATTGCCAAAGATACCTAAGTACCTAAATGTTTCATCTTTTACCAACATTCCAGATAATAATTAAACATGTTTTAGAAGAAAATTCAAATATTGTTTGATAGTCTGTTTTTGTGACTTAACACACATCGATAATCACGACTAGTTTTAGATATTCTGCCGTCCATTTTTTATATTCTAGACCCCTAGACGTAATTCTCGGAATTCTAAAAGTTTTGTTTAATAGCAAGTTTAATAGCAAGACTAATACCACAAGTGCGCATGCGCAAAAGTCTGTTATGGATAGCCACTAAGGTTTAGGTTTAAGTTGCGATTATGTTAGGACTAAGACCTTTTTATAAATTCACCATTACAGATCCTCCATCAGCAATAAATTTGCAGAAATTGAATCGTTCGAAATAAAAACGGCGACTTCGAAACCGTAATACTTTAGATACCTACCTACTTAGGTATATAATTTCTTCGGAGTGACAAACTCGTTATAATTGCGACTGCTTTCCGCAATAGCGTTTAAATGAGTAATAACCTATTAATTGCAAATTAAGTCCAACGGTAGTAATATATTTCCACCGTATCTATATGTACAGGGTGGGCAAATAAGCGAGGTAAGCGGCTGTATCTCAGAAACTAGTGATCGTAGAGAGCTACGGTAAAAAATTTTATAGGTAAAGTGGGCAAGGGAAAATGCTGGAAATTATTTTCAAGTTTCCAAGATGGCCGCCAGTGGGCGTTTCCACCATCTTGAATTACATAAAGTTACGTTTCTCGCGATTTTCCCCAATGAATGTAACAAAAAAGTATTTGCGTTTTAATGTTAACTTAAAGTCGAACATTTTTTGTAAAAACAATTTTTCTCTATCTTTCGAAATAAAGTGGTGGGGGGTATTTGAATGTTGTTTTAAATAAATGCCTGTAACTTCGAAACGGCTTAATGGATTTGGATAAATTTGGTATCATTGAAAAGAGCATTTCTTGGGCTTTTAGGTTTCTCGTAATCATGACAGTTGCGACCTACACGGCCGCCGATAGAGGGCGTTATTCGATATTATAACCAAAATATTGGATTTTCTCAAAAAATTTAAATGCGATGATATGACTTTTTTTAGACTAGAAAATAGACAAATGACCAACCAATAAGCCTGCGCAAACCGCATCTTAATATCTTTTTCCTAACTCAAATTATTTAAAAAAATACTAAACCAGGAAAATTCATATATCCCCATTTAAAAATGCATCGGTTGCTTTCGATAAGAAGGCAAGTAGTAGGCCATGGACACGACAATCGCCTAACAAAAATATTGCCAAGTAACGTCAAACTTTTGTCACACGCAGCCTAATATTGTTGATTGCGTATAATTTGAGTACTTTTTAATCAAAATGCCTCTCACAAATAATGAAGCCGTTGACATGATTGCGATTTATTTCGAGTGTTTTCAAAATGCAGCTATAGCTGCAAGACAGTACGCGGCACGGTATCCAGATCGCCGTCATTACGGGAGAAGAATGTTTCCGCGCTTGGTACAGCGATTACGCGATACTGGAAGTTTTCGTCGTCCTAAACGTCGCAGGCGTCGCAATGGAAGGACCGAAGAAAACATTATCAATGTCTTGGCTTACATAGAATTTGATAGACATGTAGGAACTAGAACATTGTCTCTAGACTTGGGAATAGCACGAACAACTGTTAGAAATATTTTGAAAGATTATAGGTAAATAATTTTATCTTATTCCAAGTATCTTAGCACATACTCTCAAATACACAATTCAGTGTTATTCTGATTATATTATTTTTACGCATATGTTGTTTTTTACTTTTAGATTACATCCTTACCACATAGTTTTGCACCAGGCGCTAAATGAACAAGATTTCGATAATAGATTAAATTATTGTCAATGGATGCTAGGCATGCTTGAGGAAAACAGAAATTTCTTAACGGAAATTCTCTGGACCGACGAGGCTACCTTTAGTAGTGATGGTAGAGTAAACCGTCATAATATGCATTATTGGTCCGCTGAAAATCCGCATTGGTTAAGAGAAGTGCAGCACCAGGGACGCTGGAGCCTAAATGTGTGGTGCGGTATCATTGGGGACAGAATTATTGGACCTTATTTTTTTGATCAAGCTTTAACTGGTAACCGCTTCTTAGAGTTTTTGATCAACGACTTGCCAATTTTGTTGGAAGATGTGCCACTCGAAACTAGGAGAACTATGTTTCTGCAATTAGATGGTTGTCCGGCACATTATTCAATTAATGTCCGAAACCATATTAACGGGACCTTTCGAGAACGCTGGATAGGAAGGGGAAGCCTATTTCCTTGGCCGGCAAGATCTCCGGACTTGACATGTCTTGATTTTTACTTGTGGGGACGCTTAAAAGACATTGTTTTTCAAACTCCACCAACAACACGAATGGATATGGAAAACAGAATTCGAAACTCAATTCGTCAACTATCAGCGGTAGAAATCGAGGCTGCGGTTCTGTCGACTCAAGAAAGACTGGAACAATGTGTGGAATATGACGGAAGGCAATTTGAACACAGAAGGCATTAATCTTTTTTCAAAATCGGTCCTTTTCAGGACCACAACTTTATTTAAAAGGAAAATCGCTTATAAATACGAAAACGTGCGACTTAAAATCACAGCACTAAATAAACTGACATTTCTTGTGAATATTTTAGAGAGGAGTTTGTCTTTTATTTCCATGGCCTACTACTTGCCTTCTTATCGAAAGCAACCGATGCATTTTTAAATGGGGATATATGAATTTTCCTGGTTTAGTATTTTTTTTAATAATTTGAGTTAGGAAAAAGATATTAAGATGCGGTTTGCGCAGGCTTATTGGTTGGTCATTTGTCTATTTTCTAGTCTAAAAAAAGTCATATCATCGCATTTAAATTTTTTGAGAAAATCCAATATTTTGGTTATAATATCGAATAACGCCCTCTATCGGCGGCCGTGTAGGTCGCAACTGTCATGATTACGAGAAACCTAAAAGCCCAAGAAATGCTCTTTTCAATGATACCAAATTTATCCAAATCCATTAAGCCGTTTCGAAGTTACAGGCATTTATTTCAAACAACATTCAAATACCCCCCACCACTTTATTTCGAAAGATAGAGAAAAATTGTTTTTACAAAAAATGTTCGACTTTAAGTTAACATTAAAACGCAAATACTTTTTTGTTACATTCATTGGGGAAAATCGTGAGAAACGTAACTTTATGTAATTCAATATGGTGGAAACGCCCACTGGCGGCCATCTTGGAAACTTGAAAATAATTTCCAGCATTTTCCCTTGCCCACTTTACCTATAAAATTTTTTACCGTAGCTCTCTACGATCACTAGTTTCTGAGATACAGCCGCTTACCTCGCTTATTTGCCCACCCTGTACATACACTCCTATCCTATGAACAACATACCTGTGGCGGATTTATGTATACCTTACCGGGAAGTTAAAATGACCCCAGCAGTAACAATAGATTTATGAGTATTTTATGTTCTTATTGTTTATTACCGGTATTTGATTTTCAATGTGAAGCCTTCGTTTTTCTTGTAGAACAAAATAAGCAAAAGAAGTCTTGGATATCACAAATATTCCCATATGTAGGTAATGTTGCAGTAATAAATATCTATAAGACAAATGTCAAGTGCATCTTATTGCTACAATTAACGACGGGAATGGATAAAGACAAAATTGCATTGACATTAACTTTTACTTGGCTTAAATATAAAATGGTAGCGTTATAATGACGAGCCGACGCGACATAATGGTAAAGTTAGTAAAATATTTGAATGAAACTAAGATTAAACTAATGAAACGGCAATTCCAGAGGTGCTCATCTCACCGATTCGCACATTCAACGATTTCGGTAATGCTGAAAATGCCTATTATTATTAATGCATTCTACCTACCATTAAAATTCCTTTTGTGAACAGTATTATTACACCTGCCTTGAAAATATTAGAAGAAACATTTGAATAAAATTGTTCCTGATTGTTTTGTACTTCTATACACCTTATGTATAAAACATCACGTATTAAAAGATACCACATTTTTCCTATAGCTAGAATCCCAAATAAGGGAACTGCACTATGGACTTCCTTATTTGTGCGATTGAACGAAAAAAATAATTAATGTATTTCATGTATACTTTTCGCGTTGGCGGACAACTTAGGTACTTTTATTTATTTTCTAATCGTTTTCTGGCATACAATTATATGTAAAACAAACGTACACGGCGAGGCGTGAATAGCTCCATTGGCTACTATTACCCACATAATTCACTAGGTACTGTAGTATAACAACCCTAGGTTCGACAAAAAATAAGTAAACGTAGTTTTGGCCAAAAACATGTGATCGTCATAAGGACTACCTACGTTGTGTGTATTTATTTTTAATTTGACCGGAAGGCACTGGCTACTAACTTTGTAGAGGGGATGTATGGTTTAATTATATAAAACAAAAGCAGAGTAAATACACCTAACCTTTATTTACATACAATTCAAATTAAACATGTGACAAATAGAAAGAACAACAAAAACATTAACAACCATTTAACATAAAATGAGAGTGCCAGGCTCACCTAGAGCTCCTGTGGGGAAAGAGCATGGCAGAGAAACCCACGATCGTTGCTCTTACCACCCAAATATAAATACAAAACAACCGCTAACCAAAGGTATAAATTAAGAACCTTTGCTAATGATAAATAAGACCTGTCTCATTTAATGTGTCACTAAATGTCATCTGTTACCTCATATTAGTCATACACACTTCCAAGTAAAACTGAAGAGGTTTGGTGTTAGTTAGCCGGCAGAGCCGGAAGGTACTGGAGTCCCATACGGGAGGCAATCCAGCTATAGTTGAGATTTCGGAAGATCCTTCATAACACTGGAGTCCCATACGGGAGGCAATCGAGCTTAATCCAGATTCGTTCCGCACGGGCGAAAATGTTAGTAAACTCAACAAGGCTCGTATAGACGTGTGACATAAAGTGGACACAAGAAATCAAAGAACAACCTGATCTTGTTTAAAACAAGTTAAATGTGAAATAAAGAAGTCGTTATTGTACTATCTGGGCGGTCTCGACAAAATACATATTTGAACATGTCATAAATAATGAACAATCTTAAATAATAATTGTAACAATTTTATATTAGAAAAATATACGCCCCTAAGCGTAAGACAATGAAGGCTAAACATATACAGAATTATTATCATGAGACATCTATATTTTACGAACAACGTCATCATTACAAAAACAAGTTAGCTGTAAAACAAAGGAGTCATTATTGTAAAGTCGGGGGCGCCCACGACAATATATATATTTTAACATGAAATAAATAATGAGCAATCGTTAATAATAATTATAACAATTTTACCTTAGAAAAATATATGCCCTTGAGCATAAAGCAATGGAAGCTAAACATACAAAGAATTATTATCATGAAACATCTATAACCATCACAATCATAAGATTACATAGAACAATTAACAACAAAGTACTTAAAGAATATTACCTGCTAACTAATAACACTTTAAACAATTAACTTTTCACTTCTTTGACACACTGCCCGCCGATCGTCTTACTGCCGATCTCCACACTGTTCGCACTTCAACTACCTATCTTCAACTATTTAGGCTTCCTTCCAGAATTTCCTACCCAAATGCCAAATTTTTGTGCTTCCTTCTATCGACCGTTAATATTACTTTTTCATTATTGTGCAACACTCATGTAACAGGTGACGTCGAAGTTGATAAGATAAGTACGGTTTTGCACAGTACTATAAATAATGCTCAAGACACACCTGTTCAAGATAATTAAATATCACTTTATTCACAAGTGTAATTCCAATTTGATGAGGTCGATAAGGCGGGGCTTTTATGAACATCGGCAAAAGTTCCTAGAAAATATTTATTAATAGATGTGTAACCTCACATTTATGTTACGTAATAACGTACTTAAATCTCGCTATCGCACTCGATCACTGGAATGACGTGATAAATGGTTCTTTACCAATTTTTTTACTTTACAAAAAATTTCTTATAAGAGTTGTGTGGTCTTTTTCGAATTACAATAGTTAATTTTTGAAACAAACAATGTAACATTGCATATATGGCATATGCATGTTATGTTTTTGAATGGGTTTCCTGTATTTTTGTAAATTTTTTTAATTTGTAGGTTTTTCTGATTTCAATAATATAAATATGTTTACTTTAGTAATTTTTTCAAAAATAAATAGAATTACCAGTACATAATCATTATACACAATTTATTTATTTATTTTTATTTACTGTGGATTTGAGAGATTTCATAACGAAAGAAAGGGTTTTGTAATTGCTCTAATCATCAAAAATTGGGCCTAAAGCGTTTTGAAAATATGAATGACTTGTAAATATGTTTATAAAACTCGATATAAGTATACTTATGTGTATTATTATTTTAGAATTTTTTTAAATGTGAAAATATGCTACACTTGTTGCCACTAATTGTAATATCAAATAAGTGATAATGTATTTGTCCCAAAAACTGCTCGTATTTACCAGCGCTGCCAACTTTCTTTAGCCGGTGGGGTGTTAGACATCTCAACATTATTTTTTTTTTCGTAACAATTAATTTCTTTCTTTTGGTCTTTGTCGCGAAATGTATATTAACGGTCAGAAAAAAAGTGAAAACACTTCAATTCGGTTCGGCAAACAGACGGTCAAAACGATGTGACTAGAAAGTGTTCTTTGTAAAAACTCATCTAACAAATATTATCATATGATTTACAAAATGCTGACGATGTTTTTACTAATTATGTTATAAATTGATTTTTTACGGCCCACAAGGTAGATAATAAATAGGTACGTAATCGAAAACCGAAGTAAGGCGATTTAAAAAAAGAAATCACTTTACTGTTACTTCAGTGAGATGTATCTCCTTTGCATACAGAGTGACGAATTACCCTAAATAGGGAAGAAATCGAAAAAAAATCGTGAGAACGTCTGCTTGGGTCAGAAAGAACAAATAGTCTATCATTAAATAATGTATATCAACAATATAGGTCCGATTTGATGAATCGAGTATATGTGAGAAAGCATTTTCTTGAGGGAGATCTATTGTTCGTTGAAAATAATGGAAATAAACCTGAGTTTCTCACATCTAATGATTTCATATAAACCAAAGAAGAACGGTCGACATAAATAATAATCTATCGAGGGCGTCGAAATCTCTCACGTTATTAATATTTTGCAGCCATTATATTTTAATTATGCGTGCCTGCTATAAATCTGGTTTAGACTGGAAACTGGAGACTTGAAATAATACTTTCAAAACATGTTAGTAAATATAAAAAATAAGCTGTGAAAATGACCATTGAGATTTAATTAAAAAATAAAGTTGTATTCAGGATTTATTCTAGATATAACACAAAAATGACATATGTTTTTAGCGCTGTATGCCGGTAGGTATATTACAAAATATAGAAATGGTAAGTTTAATTTGATTTCTTTTTCAAATTCAGTAATTACGTAGTGCTGTTAGTAATGTTTAATAAATTGAATAGTAATGATTCGACATAAATATATTATGTCCCGCAAAAACCGTATACATTTAGAAAGTATATAGGTATGTAGCGTGGTGTAAGCCCACTTAAATAAATTTTTATAGCGAACCAACTAGGCACTCATATTCTAAAATTCAAATAAATCACAAGTAAATTATAGGTTCTTGCGGTGGTATCTATTATAATAATTGTCCAATTTATAGAAACATCCATGTCTTATCACACAAAAAAGTCAGTCGTTCAATTTGTACTAAGTGACAGGCTCATTGTTGTTACTCTATTTTCCATTCTTTTGACACGTCAGTCACAATGCCAAGACACACATTTCATAATTGTAGAAATTTGTGTTGTGGGAATAACTGGGTACAATAATTATACATAATCATTATCCAAGGCATGATATCTACCTAGATATCTTCATACACATATAATTTCTTTTTGTAATGGCCATGAACATATTTTTTATAAAGCAACGAAAAAACGATTAGCCAAATCTGGACCGAAATACCTACGTATCGTATTTTAGTAGGTACTACATTTTAGTTGTCCAAGTCAACAAAAAATTTATTTATATAAATAGGTATAGGTAATGTCTTTGCTTCCTTATTTCGCTATTGCTAGTGTATATAATTCCTCGTTCCTCGCCGCCTATGCCCATTTTGAGCTGTGGTAAACACCAAGGTAGCGCTTCAAGTTTATACCTAACTGTTTATATTATGTAAATAAAACAAAATGAATATGCGCACACACGTTGCGGTGTAAGAAATCCAATGCTCGCATGAACCGGAAATCGAGAGAGGAACGCGTTTACATGCTATTTTTGGCTTCCCCTATTTACCAAAGTTGAGAAAATCATGATGGTAAATCGTAAGGGATTAGAATAGGTATATAAAAATCAACATGTCATACTTAAATGTTCGCGTGCTTATCATTACATTTTATTTCTTAAAATGTAGTTGCTAGAAATTATTGTCAGAAAAAATGTAACTTCTGTTAGACATTTGAATGCTTCTTTATTTTTTTTACGGACGGTAAAATCCAAAAATAAACATGGACGTTTTTTATTAATTTATTGCGGTTTATATGTAAAACTTTTTTATTCTAATTCGAAAACTACGCGATTACCTACTATCTAAACATTTACTAAAAAGTGGGTATAATTGCTAATCGTAATAAAATACATTGTTAGCTACAACCTTACGAAAGAAATTGTTTCGTGATTTAACTTCTACTGTTTCATTTATACCTATTACCTATACTCAAAATATACCATGTTTCGCATAACTGCAATAATAGAAATTAACTTGGAAATAAGTGTGGTGCACCACTCTTACAAATATCTATCTTTTCTCAACGTTACAGGTTTAATGTAAAGAATTTAAAAATAAGAATTCATTTTTTATAACATAAAATAGAAAAAAAAGCGATTGGTAAAAATATCGCCACCTCTCTTAACTATAAGATTAGGAATTAACTTAACACTGAGGTCCTAATCTGTTTTTCCATGTCTAAGTTTAATACGAGTATGATTGAACAATGTGAATTTTAAACAATTTTTGAGGTACCCACAGTCAAGAGAGAATTCAAGGAAAAGTAAACATTTTTGTTAGTCACTGTTCCTCTACCCTCATTCGACAAATTATATTTAGCACGAGATTGTAGAAGTGTTAGTGACAATATTAACATTGACAAAATTTGATCGTGATATAGGTAGGTACATCATTTCCGTTTGAACAAAGATGACATCATTATTTGTACCTACTTAGTGTTTTACTGTCTCTGAAAATTATCTTTTCAACGTCGTCATATCACAGGGTCATATTCTTTAATATTTCTTAATATTTACGATTAATTTGGTAATTAATAGTTCCCGCATCTTTCTTGCCTTCACACAAAAACCTCAAAAGTAGGTGATCTGATCGAGCGTTTAGATCTCCCGAGGTCTAACTTGTTTTTCTGTCTATTCAAGTACGCTTATTTTAACCTCCATTCTAGGTGACGACGCTCGTTTATTCCACACACGTATCCATGTCATTGTTGCGAAATAAATATTTGTCACATCTGGCGGAAACTGAACTAAAATCTAGACATAAACTTTAAGGCCCAAGACTAGACCTAGTGAAACGTCGTGTACTATAAATTTTTTCATTGCTTTAAACGAATAGGTACTTAAGTATATAGGAAATAAAAAAACAGTATGTCTCTTCTTTAGTCGCATAAAAAAGTAGGTATATCAAGTGGTTCGTGTAATATCGTTTACTTTTCTTAAAGAAAACTCTAAAAAAAAGTATTCCGGCAAATGTGAAGAACATTTCAATGAAACGGTTCGTGATCCTCCAGACATAAAAATGAATCGCTTTAAACAAGTTTATTGCTAAGAAAAACCTGTCACAGCCGACTTTCATCTTAACGGGTTCCAAACCTGCCCAAATATGAATATAAATTTTGTAAAAGCATTTATTTTAGATGTTATGAAAAGTCTGGGTATACATAATATAAATACGTGGAATTTTTTGATTTCTGGAAAATCAAAGTTAGTACCTATATACCTCTACCTATTTGTATTCTTGTATCAGACGCATACAAAGTAAATGTCTTAATAAACATTCTTCTTTAGAACATTATAATATAAAGTCAAGTAGGCACCCTAAAAGGTTGATTTATATACGAAATTTTTGACTAAGGAAATCGAAATTTGCAACAAAATAGGTACACATTTTTCAGGTACAAACAAAACAGCTGCGTGCCCTATAAGACCAAACCAGCTTACTGTTGCTTTAAAAAATCGGCACAGGTTGTGCAAAATAAATGAACGAAACAAGTTTGTCGCTCGAAAAATTTCGCCGCAGGAGATTTTTTTTTATATCCTTCGCGCTCGCAAAACTCACCTATTTCGTAGCTCTCCAAAGACTTAGACGAGGACGTTTCTATAAATTCCATAGGCGCAGTTAATCCATAGCCACTGAAAAGCACTTAAAAATCGAAATGTGACGCGAGTAGCAAACGCGTGACTCCACTGGGATCTGTTCAGCGAGCGAAGGTAGACCGAGTACTAAAGATTCAAGAAATCGCGTCGTGGAGTCGTGTCGTAGAGTAGAGGTAAAGCGAGGTGCTGCCCGATGGAATTTGTTTAATTTTTGAGAGAAGGCTGTTGTGCGGGTAACCGGTTTGGTCGAAAGTCCGACGTTGCGGCGGTCGTGGGCAGAGCGGATGCCATTTTGTTCGCCGGAGATGCAGCACAGGTTAGCAGGGCATAGTTGGACTGACAGCCCAGGCTCGCGAACTCGCAACCGCGAGGGGCCCAACACGCCAAGGGGCCCATTACGAAGGGTCTCTACACACAGAAAATACTGTTGTAAAAATTCACACAATTGTTCCTAAAATCGTGACAGGAATAAATTGTATTAGACTTTCATACAATATTTTTTGAATATTTAAGAATATCTATAATTTGTTGGTAATAATTTTACAACTGTAAAAAAGAATCACATTGCAAATGTCAAATTTTCTCACAATTTTTTCCTGTTACGATCTTAGGAATAACTGTGTGAATTTTCAGGACAATGTTTTTCCCGTGTACCAGAAGTATAAAATTTTCGGAAAAATTGGGCGGGGAAAATTTAACTAAAACTTAACTTTTTTGAATTATAGAGAACTGATATTTTGCTTCATTTCGTTGTTTCGTCATAAAGGATTTTATGAATATTTGTCGTTTTAAATTTTCGATTTTTTTTTACAATATGAACAATAGCTATATGTATAGTAGGATCATATTCGATGCAAAGTAATAAATCATTGTCTGTCAAGGGAACCAATGAAGTACGCTTGTTCCTACAAAAATTCCTTTATTCTCATAAACTATTTATTTTAAATGTAATTTATTATAAATCCAATTTGTTTCCTAAATTCCACATATGTACTACATTTTACCTCTGTACACGCCACTGTTGTTTACTTGTTTTTTCGAAGCGCTCTCTAATTGACGGCAAAGCTCGCCAGGTTAGTATTTGACGTATAACCGACCAGTTCGTACACTCGATGCACCTGGGCGACTACAGCTACTACCAGAACACAGTGCGTATGCAGCGGTATTTCAGATTTTACATTGAATTTCATTTTAAATTTGAAACGGTTCATCTTACGCCTCCTAAAAATGATGACACGATTTTCCTTTGATAAAAGACCGACAACTTTTTGCTCTACTTTGCATCGAATACGATCCTACTATAGTACATAAACAACTATAAAGAATTTATGTAATTTTGTAAATTTAAAAATTAATTGCAAAAAGTTGTATAGGTATCCCCCAATCAGTCGCTGCATGTATTTTCTTCTGCAAATCTAGAATACTTAATGAATTATCTGTCGCGCAAATCGCTTCCACGAGATTTAATTTAAAAAAAGAGCCCTTCAAAAGTAACATTTCTGTATATTCGAAAAAAAATGTTTTCAATTAAAAAAAAATAATAAAAAAATGTATCATTTAATTGATTTTTAGCAAAAGTGACAATTTCATTTCAATCATTCGGATCATAACGAGAAAGAAAAATCGCAGCGGTTAAACTTTTGAAGGTTTCTTTGAGGTTAAGAAAAAGAGAATATCGTTAGTCTATTAATTATTGTAGTTATTTCAACTTTAGCGAAAATCCTTAGATAGGTACGCAATTTTCTCAAGTTTCTGGCAAACGATAAGAACCTCTTATAGAGGATACTTTGAAGTTTTCACAACCTTGATGCTTAGAGTTTTTATGCGATCATTGGTTCCCCCCCGAGTAATTAATTATAAAAGCCAAAAAGATCATTTTTGTTTTGAACGACGATATCGTACAAAACTCTTGAACAGATCAAATTAAAAAGAATAAATCAAACTAAAAGAGTTGACAGGTAGGATTAAGGATTGTCAAAAAAAAAAAAATATTCAACCCGTGGTCTTTTTGAAGGGGAAGCAAAATTTTAAAAAAATTCGGTTTTTTCCATTTTTTTCAAACTTTTTTAGTTACGAAAATAACGAAAGAAACACAATAACGTGTATATTTTCGTATTTTTTTTTATTTTCGATCATTTTGTGCAAAAATGGGGCACAACATATATTGTCCACAAATATTTAGAGTTGAAAAGAGATAAAACTCCCTTATTTTATGCTGTCATTCTCATTAAAAAATTAAGTATCTTCGTGTTCACATGTACAAAAGTTTGATTTAAGTTGGCCAACGTTTACAGCGTGTCCTCTAGGTATATCCTTTATCTTTAGAACTCAATACATTGTGCCAGTAAGTAAAGAAACACATACAATGTGTGCAACCTGTCTTTTTCCAACATTTAATACTCACAGGGTGTCTCCAGATGCTCTTAACTTTTGGTTTCAAGAACCAATTTTGGAACTGAAATAAATAAAGTACAAGAAATTGGGATTTTTAGTCTTTAATATTTTTTTCCAGAAAAAAAACACAATAAAGATAGAATGTTAGGTGAATGCCTCTGCTTACAAAAATAAATAAATACGGTAAGATGAATAAATATCCAGAATAAATATCAAAATAGCTTAATGGCACCTGATGGGGTGATTTCACGAACAAGCTTATCCGGCAAGTTTAACTCCCAATGTGCTTATTTCATTTGCTCCATATGAACAAGTCGTAAGTAGAAGAAATCCCACGCATAAATTTCTGCTATCGCACTATAAAATTCTTTATGTGCACACAGGTGTCGGTAGTATAACTTTGTGTTAGCATTGCAAATGCCTCTAGTTCACTCCGGTACGTGAAACAAAATAATAATAATGCTAATTCCCGTCGCAGTGGCTGGCTACGGTCCATAATAATTATATACAGTTTTATGGTTCACGTACCACCCATTCATATTTTAATAAAATTCACCGAAGTAAAACATCAGAAAAAGCAGATTAGTATTTATCACGGTAAGAGATTGTTATGCATTTTTCTAGGAGAAAGAGGATAATTAGTCAGAAATTCGCCCATCTCCCACGTTTCCATGTTGTCTGTTCAACAAGGTAAAACGAGTCTAGAACAGTTTTTTTCATGATGATAGAGAACATGCTTGTTAGAAAAAAGGAAATCAAGTATTTAAGTTAGTTTTAAGTTTATTTTGATAAGAACTTGGGCCTGTTTTTGAAAATACTTTTCATTTTTTCGCCCTTACTTTTCACTTTTTGGCTATTTTCTTTTTTACGAATTTTATAGTTTGAAAAGTGAGAGTGAAAAGTTGAAAAGTGAAGAGTGGCAAGTGAAAAGTGGAGTGTGCAAAGTTTTTGTGTTTTATTAAGTATTCTGCCCTTTCTCCTTTTCAGTTTACAATTACGTAGGTACCGAAAAGCGAGGAGTGAAGAGTAATTTTGTTTCTTAACGGATCTACAATACTTTTCAAATCGTAATTTTTATTGGCATTTGGAAAAATAAATGTGACATTTTAAAAGTAAACGTAATTCTCTAATCAGCTTTAGAGTCGTAACTAACCATAGTACTTACCTAATTGATCAGTAACACCTATCTTAGTGCAGGTTAAGTTGTAAACTTCAAATGAATTTACACAATTTTAGTAGATTCATTGGTATTTTGAGGTTAATCTAAAAAACAAATCTTCGTAACGGCAACAACGTAAAAATATGGAAGAACAGTTGTAAATATTCTATAAATATAGAGAAAAGCTTTTGAGTTTTAAAAAGTGAAAGTGAGGGTGAGAAAAACCGGTACTCAAAAAACTTGAATGCAATCACGTCGGTTGTATATCATAATACTCTTTTTAATAACTTTTTTAAGAATCAAATCATCGCATTTTGGCAATATGTATAATAATTTATACATATACTAAACTAAAACCATACCTACGTTGAGCATCATACTTGGCAACAGTGTATCGTCGTCCTTACAACCTCACCGCTGTTTAAAATTTCTTCTAACTTCAGAATTACTATTTACATTCTTTGATGATCACAATAAATATGTTCACGTTATTTGAAATAAATATTAGCTGAAAAAAAACCTTACCTGTATCAGGGATCGAACCCCTGGGTTGGCAGGACAACGCGCAACGCTCTGCGGCACGGGACCACACTTTTACATTGTTCATGTCAAGGCTTATATCATTCATATTTTGAAATATTTGATTTGTAATTATTATACAGGGTGTACCAGAATAACGTGTACAACGGAAGACCACGGACTCGTGGACTCAAAATAGTTTTGAATTTTGTAAATAACTCGAATACCTATTAATCGATTTTGATTATTTTTGGGGTGTCGACTTTTGCCTTCAATTTACACATATTCGTGTTATAGAGAGTGTTTTTTAAAACCTACAACTCCTACAAAATTGATGTATGGTGCTAATATCCGTTCACAACTTTTTCATCTTTTGGGCAATAATGACAACTATTTTTATCTGACCGGTGATACCATTTGGAAGTTTTTGCAGGTGATAGGAATGTATACGCCCTGTTGAAGAATGAGCGTGCGGGCAAACGGTGTTCACTGACAGTTGCTCTGGTCGACTGCGTCATAAATTTCAGTTGTCGATAAGTCGCTTGGCAGTGCAGTGCAGCAATGCAGAATTTGGTGTGATTCAGATAATTTTAATTTATTATAGGCACCATTCTATTAATCATTCATATTACAATTGCGAAAGGGAGAAATAAGAGGGATATTTTGTTTACTAATATTATTACAAAATGGCATTTTGGACACCTTTTGATGCGGAAGAAAACGAAATTTACCATGAATATAATAAAATTGTTTGAGGACATAAATAATTAAAATATGTTGTTGGCCAAGTGGACATATAATTAATTACACATTATATACAAATTAATATAATTTTTTACATTTAGCAGAAAACTTTTTTAGGGACACCTATGAAAGTCATTATGTATGTACTTTAACTTTCTTCGCAGAATTAATCTTTGTTGTAGAAACAACGTTGGTCATTTTGAACAGTTTTTATAAAAAGTTGTATAAAATTTGATAACATCTATTTTGTTACTTTTATCTCTAGCATTTTTTATTGTATTTGATTGTTTTGCGTTTGCGAGTTACATATTTCAATAAAATTAGGCACGTTGTAAATAACTAATTCGTCGTGTGTGTATCCATATCAAAAAATGAAGTACCTACCTACCATGTGGTATATACCTTAACCTTATCCTAGTAAACACTCATTAAGAATTGGTAGATAGTGACTTAAAGATCAAACTGAAATTATAGTCAACCTACAAAATCAGTGCCTACCAGCACTTTGTTAAGTACTGTAATATGGGTGGCAAGATAATGTAGACATCTAAAACATATTTTTTTGTACCCGAACCGCTCATTTAATCAAAATTCTACAAGAAACAAACACTTCCGAAGGGTATCACCTATCAAATTAAAAAATAGTCATTTTGCCCGAAAGAGGAAAGTTATGAACGGGTACTATCACCACACATCAATTTTGTAGGAGTTGTAAGTTTTAAAAAACACTGTATAACACCAAAATGTGTAGATGGAAAGCAAAAGTTCACACTCCAAAAATAATAATCAAAATCGATTAATAAGTATTCGAGTTATTTACAAAGTTCAAACAATTTTCACTAACTTTAAGGCCATCTAGTGGCTAAACGAAGCAATTTCCGATACCTATAGGTGAATTAGCCTAAATCAGCCTATTTTGAGTCCACAAATCTGTGGTGTTCCGTTGTATACGTTATTCTGGGACACCCTGTATAAAGTCGAGATCTATATCGCTTGCAGCAGATTAATTCCATCCATTAATTCTTCTAATTGTGATTTTCTGTGTCTGATCAAGCCTGGTATACATGTTTGAATGTTTTTCAAAGATATTGCATCTTTCTTTTTGCTTAAATCAAAGAATGCTTGCAATCTTTGAAATTATGTTTCCTTCTTTGCTGAGAATACCTTTAATTTATTTATTTTAGACATTTTTAATTATTACAAGTTATCGAAATATTATATATTTACTACATTCTCAGGAGAAAAATGCCAACGAATTATAATACACGACAGAAAATATTCTTAAATTGATGACCTTTAATGTATTAAATTATTTAATTTATCGAAAATGTACAAAAAGTTATGATTAATTTTCTAGTTAATAAGGACCAGAGTTACCAATTTAGAGACAATAATATGACCAACTACTGCCTGCAACAAAACGTAACACTGTTCGTTCTCTCCAAAAATATACAAATACATCGACTATATTTACAGGATATAGCGTTTAAAACCTACACTGTTGCATATAATATCGATCTTTAAATGTCAAAGATTAACAGACGTTTACATTAAAAACTGTACGAACATTAACTGTCCGAAAACAAAGGCCGGGATATCCAATTACCAAACAAGTCTCTTGCTAAATGGCTTCGTTTAAAATTGCAATAAACCCGACATTCCGGTTGTCTCAAGACTAACACGTCACACGATGATCACAACGAAAAACATTTCATACCTACAAGAGTTTACTTACATCTTTTAGATCTGGTTAATTTCGAACGAGTCCTTGAGGATGTGTACGGTATATACCTATGTACGTATAAACGATGGTAAAAAATTCATTTGCCTAAAACGATTGTAATGTAAAAGGAATTTTAAAAATTTAAATCTGTCTTCCTACGAAACAAATTACATGACGTGGTTTTATAATCTACGAACATTCAAGATTCGGTTTTGAATAAAGTCATACAATTTCTTTTCGGTGTATTGAACATACACGCACATACTATAATACGCCACATATAACTAAACTACAGTCTACTGATAAATTTGTTGTAAGAAGTTGCAAAATTTGAATGTGATGAATGTACGTTGTCATAAAAACGCATTATTTTTTAATTGTAAAGTTTAAATATGGAACTATGTAACAAATTCACTAAATAATTGACTTGATGACTGGACTTCACATTCAATTCTTACTACATAGTCATTTGTTTGTGAGTGATGACGTCATAGATATATTTTATAACGCGACCCCCACTATTTTGAATTGAATGAATGATGATTTTTCATTTAAACGAATTTGTTTGTTGAACACCATAATGTTTTGGATCTCTATTAGTGCAATAATTATTTTCCTTATTCATGTTATAAATAAATTTTATCTGAAAATTGTGTTACGTCGGGTACCTATCAAAATATTGATGTTGTCCATTTGTCAATTATTAAACAATCAAATACTCACGGACAAGACACTGTTAAGAATTCAAATTCCATGTGACATCAAAATGTTTGTAGAAACCTATTGTTTTAATAAATTTGTTGCAATTTCAGCCACTCACTCTATTATAAATAGAATATATGTATTATTATTGTCTCGTATTAAGCCCATAGATGTTTCACGTAAGAAAATTCGCTTCTTGCCAGGTTCGAGGATGTCTGGTGGCGATGAATGAAAAAAAAGGAAAGCCAAAATAATATTATATAAATGTATTCACAAGACGATACACATATTAATTTTGTCTCTTAATTCTAAACTAAAAAAGTCTATAACTATAGAAATACAAATGATTACTTCATGTATAATAATAAAAAGACATTTTCAGTTTGAGCAGACACTTCCACCGTGATATGAATTTTATTAATAAGTATTGCTTTTTTTGTAAGAGATTTGATGAGTTTCGATTCGATGACATTTGAGATGAGCGACAGCGATACACTGAATTGGATGGAAGGGTCACTCAGGAGCTATGTACAAGTATTTCAAAGATTGCTTTTTGGTTTTTCCGTTAATACATTTACTAAAAATTGTGTAAAAAATATATACATTTTTTATTTAATACTAGATTTAGATTATAAAATTTCTGTTGTACGCCTTCCCTACGCAAAAGATTGGTAATACTGTCAACTGTTTATTGCACAACATTTATTCAGTAATCTATTATTAAGTTTGAATTTTTTGGGTAAAGCGAGAGAACTGGTAAATTTTGCGTAGAGAAAGCGTACAGCAGGCGAATTAATAAATAAATAAATAAGGTGCTATAGAAAAGGCTAACCTATATTACATAAAAAAGTGTGGCTGCCAAACTGGCCTGGAAGAAATTTACTGTATAAAATAATAAATACAATTTTTTTTTTAATATCTATTTTATATATTTGGCATCAATTACTTCATTATTAACATCCTTATAAATTATTATTTTCGAAGAAGTGACTGGGATTACTAACACTATACAATAATTTATTTCGTAGGCTTTTTATAAATATTATCTTTCCTCTTTTTGTCAAAAATATATTTTTAAAACTACAAAAGATAAATGCACACAATAAATATCGTGTACAAGTAACATTGTATGGCCTCTGAAACGGAAACGTCAAATCTAAGCACAATCCTACGCTTCGGCTTTGACATTTCTGCGCGTTAAACAATTCTCTTCAAGGAATAATGAAATCTTTACCCTATGCCCACGGTAGCAAAAATAGATCCTTTTCACGTGAAGCACGGTTATGAAAGGCAAAACTGTGGACTAACTCCTCAAATAAACCATCTCTATACATATACATTAAAAACAACACGCTAAAATCTCATGTCGATTTTTTTTCTCAGGGTAACACATCAATATTACAATCCATTAAAAAAAAATGGCTTCTGCAGGTCTTTTGGGGCCGTTCTCACACAATTATTGCCGTACACAAACTTTACAAAACGGCGTCTAACAAATCGAAACAGATGGACGAAATTTACAATCGTTCTAGTGTGCGACGGCCAGAGTACGTGGGCGTACTTCCCAAATAAAAAATATTCGAAAATGTTAAATGTCAGTTAGGCAAAAGTATGAAATATAAATATGGTAATGAAATATACATAATATCTACTATCAGATACAAAAGAATTGCGTCATCATACTTTGCGTTTATCTCAAAATCCGCGCAGCGAAAAAATTGTTTAGGTAGGTACACATTTTCACGATTTTCCACATTCAAATAGTTATTCGGAAACCACCATTTGTGAGAAATTTTAATAAAATTTGAAGATTTATGTTCTTTGTACGTGGCATTCAGTTATTGTTAAAGATAAGGCAAAACATCTTTTCGCAACCTAAACTTCGAAGTAAAAAAATATTATTCTAAAAAATGTTTTAAAACAATTCAATGGTTTAAAAGTGAATATGAAGACGACTATCGGTTACATCGGAGGGACACTGTGGGCGAGGAAACTCCATACGGCGATCGACGGACAAGCCAGCCCGGGTCAAGATCGTACTTTAACATGTTAGTGCTTTAGTAGTTTGTTAAAACTGGTGGCAATTCATGTGTACGTAAATTCTTATCAGTTTGGTTTACGTGATATTTGTAAATTTGTAGGAAAATAATTTGGAAATATCAACAAGACGTGCTTTCAGTAATTTTTAAGAGTTATCGACAAATTAGATTAAAAATACATATTGTATATCTTTTATATACTGTTGGTACCAAAAATATGTGAAAAAATACCACAATAACATACGTACGTCTTGATATCTTATATCAAAATTCCACAGAAAAATACCCAGAGGTTTTTAAGAAATGAAGCGCAAAATCGTTGAATTGAATAAAATTTGCAAATTTTTTCGCTCCGTAGTTATTGAGATGAACGCGATCGCAAGAGAGAACTCTATATATTTGCATATGATAGTACCTAGTTATGCAAGTTTTTTTTTGTATTATTTTCAGAATATGTTTTTGATTTTCTTATCTTGGAAAGGAATTTATTTAAAATATTACTTTGATTATTACACGCAGAACAATTTATAAATTTTACCCACTTATAAAACGATCGAACGACAAAAATTCCTGCAAAAATCCATCGCGAAAACCACACCCAGTATAACAAATTACTGTACTCACCACCTATAAATATTTTCCAATTATATACATATAAAATCAACTCGATGATAATTGAATAAATTTGATAATTAATATTCAATTAGCTTTAATAATAGCAGTCAATAAAATCATTTAAAACGCAAAATTTACAATATAAACTAGCTAAAACATAAATTAACCAATAAATAGCTATACTAAATTATACTTCTATGACTTGTGACCAATTCTCATGGTCGGTCGGTGGTGGATTCAAATAAATCCACCAGACATTTGGTAGCGCGGAATTTACATTTGTACTCTGAGTGAATTTGTGAACTGTGTCGTATTTTTGAGATCATAGAGGCACTGATAATGTTATTTTACAAAAATTTAGACCGTTGCGCCCTAGTACCTACCACCTAAATAGACAAATTTAACGGAACAGTCCATGCAAATAAACGTACGAGACTACCGTCTAAATTTTTCGCATGGTGCAGGCAGTAAGGGTATCAATTGAATGGCCCAGATGAAAGATGTTAGCGTAAAAGATGATTATTTTAAACTTAACATACTAATTTAGCTAACCCTGTTGCGGTTTCTATAAATAAATCCCTGAAATTAACGGTACAGCTTTTAACGCTACAGTTACAAAACGAAAAAGATGGACGCTTATGTAATATTTGTTGTAGGTTTATATAGAGTACCTATGTAAATTTGTCTTATTACCAGGTATATCTAAATCGTTGCGGTCACAACAATGACATTGTTTCACTTCTTCATATTTAAAGCAGTTTGTGAAATAGGAGGCACGTAATTACATAAAAATATTAATTCAGATTTTCGAGTAGAAATATATTACCATCATTCTAACTTGCTTTTATTTACATATCGGTAAGTGCAACGGTTTAAGTGAGATTGAAAATTTTGAAATTCATAATAACCAGATTTGTAGCTAAGCAGCAAGTCCACGTTTTTCATCGGTTGACAGTAGTATTAAATCTGCACCAACTAGTTTTCAGGGCTCACACAAATTTTATACCTTAAGTTTAAAATTCAGTCTTTTGAATCGGCAGCCTAAAGTGTCGCCCGAGGAATTTTGAAGATATAGCTTTCGTAAAATTCATCTCTTCTCATCTGGGTCACGAGATGAGTCCGCAACTGGGAAATCTGAGACTAGCGAAAGCGCAGTCTTGCGATAAGGACAAGAAATAATAACCGTTGGAAGCGAAAACATCTCAGGGTTTGTCTCCTACTAACGAAGAGGACAACTGCTCTTGGAAAGGACCTGTAACGATACAGGGATACATTGGAAACATCGTGGTCAAAGACACTGTGGGTAGTGTGGGTGCGCGAGGCCAAAAATCGCGGTCGCCTCTTAAACTACCAAAGCTACATTCTAGCCGGGGATCGGGTTCGGCCGAGTCGGACTTCTCCAAGTCCGACTGGCCGCTGGTCTCTAATTTACGTTTCATTTTTTCAGTATACTCGTCCAAGCCATGCTGAGCCTTATTCAGGCCCCTATGCTGGTAGAAGACTAGAGAAATACGGGTGGGAGACAGCCGGTTAGGATTCTTAAGAGCAGTGGTAGCATGCAGTTCATGTTTAGCGCACTCGAATAAAACGCTGCCATGCTGCAATGCAATTGACACGCCGCCAATCTCGGAATCCTGGAAACACTCCTTATTGTCGGTATACGATATGTCGACATGCTTCTGTTTGGGATTCTTCAATTGGTACGTGTCGATTTCACTGAATGGTAGCGTATTGTTCGTGTAAGCGTCATCGAAGGGATTGGATACACTGTAAGATGGATAATTGGAGAACTGACCGGCAGCGTAATGATTTAAATGGGGAGTAGCGGGACTCTGAAATATGCTAGGGGTATAGTAATAGTTAGAAGAAGAATAGTAATCATCTCGCAGGTAACCGTTTTGGGAGTAGTGAGTACTGAAAGGATTCGTAGACGGGGAAAAGGGGGTTTTGAAAAACGAAAAACGAGGAAGGGTCGGGGTCGGGCTGTGAGGAAAACTGCCTTTACTATTCATTAATGGATCGGCTCTATTCGAATACAAAAAATTACTATTATCAGAGAAGTTATCGTACCTCCAAGTGGACCTGTTCGGATAATCTAATACTGTGCTTGAGACTTGACCATTTTGTATTTCGGTGTTACCGTTGTAACTTGCTGTGGGTGAATGAATACCTAAGGTTGAGCTTCCTAAGGAAGAAGACGGTCTGGAAGAATTTTTCCTCCTGCCCCTTTTACCACTTCCGTCTTGGTTTTTCCGATTTCGTCGCAGACATGTTTCGGCGGGGACAGAACATGTCCGAACTTCGCAGGGATATCTACAAAAATTTCTGTTTTCAGTAGCCATTCTTTTTTAAAATAAATTTTAAAAAAGTCGATACATTTTTGTGATAACACGGGTTGAAATTTTAATTGGGAATCGTTATTATTATTATTCAATTGAATAAATATTATTTTAGTCTATATTTTTCAATGTCAATGTGGATGAAGAGCCGACTGTTAGTGAGGTAAGTACCTGTCAATTTTTAGGCAGCTTGTGTGGCGAACAACTTTATCCCCAATTTCAGAGTTTTTTCTGGAAAAGGGTGCGATATGTCTTTCAAAACGTCAAGAAGCCTACGTTGACGACATGGCAGCCAGGCTGGAAATTATTCAGCCACTGGCAATTGCCACGAATACCTGCTAAGCGAAATTATACCATTTTACTTACTTTTCCAGGACTTCTATAGCTCCACTCCCAACTTTGTCTTCCTGAGTTTGCCTAGATCCGAACTCATCAGTATCGTCTACCACATACAAAGGCAACACATGAAGTTGCTCGTCGGCCGGTTTTGTCAAAGTTCTGTGTTTCGTTAGCGAAACAACTACGGTGCATCCGTTGATCATATTGTGTAGATCCTTATGTGCATGCGCGCAAAAATCCACGCAGGCCGTGACTCCCGAAAACGGGCGGCCAGATCCAAATCCCAGTCGACAATCCGAGGCGATGCTTTCGAAGAGACACTGGTTTTTGAAGGACTGCGGCGCCAAACAGCGATACATGGGGCTCAAATGGTTAGCCAGCGACTGCAACTTCTCTTCCATCTAGTCAAAAAAATCATATCTATTAAACTATTAAACACATAGAAACTTTTAATTTCTTGCTTGAACTTTTTCGCAACCACTGACCTCAATTTCCTCATTTTTCTCCGCCATACGAAACTTGCGTACTTCCTTCGATCTCGCGAATTTACAGCCGTTATAGTACATGGACCAGGAACAGCCGAAAGAAAAACTGGCCCCACAAGTTTCCTCGTTAACACCCTGACAAGCGCACGTTCTGGGTTCATTCGTGGCGCACCTTCTCTTGGTCGGTAGTCCGAACTTGTTCAATTTATTTGTGAGAAGGGAATACAACTCGTCGGCATTGTTTCTGTCCACTCCATCCCACACAACTAAACAGACCACGATGAAGGCTGACCGGCAGAAATGTCCTTTGCGATGTTTTACTACGACCAGATATTTCTCTTCAGTGTGTTGTCTTCGAATTACCTAAAAATATTCATATTTCAGAAAGGAATCGGTAAATTCATCTAATCATTAGAACCAAAGTTAAAGATTTAATATCAACTGACCGCTACTCTGCCGACGTGACGTTACTCTCTCTGGTAGGTATTTTTAATAAACATACTCGTACAGTGATTGAAACCGACGCGCGTATTGTTAGCTAATTTTCGCAATTTTGGCAATCATTAAAAAATTAATTATGTGGTAAAACATAATTTTACATTACTCTATACATATATGTATAATAATTGTTGAATTGTGTGATACGTGGATTGCGGTAATTTAAATCAGTTCGTAAATTTGAGGTTCGACTGAAAAGATATTCTGTCGAATGATTAAAACCAGTACACTTTGACTGACATCATGCCATAAAAAAAATTGGATTCGTCATTTACATTGTTTTGAAGAACATAATACGTACAGGCTGTTGCAAATTCGCTTCTCACTACACGGGTCTCGGAAACGGTAAGTAGCTTAAATGGGGGAAAAGTTGCGTAATCAGGGGACCAACATAATGCCTCTAAAAAATCCGGGCTAATATGATTAGTTTTCGAAATATTTGAAAAAAACCGAAATTTTGGAAATCCCTTTTTGTTTCATTGCAGCCTTGTTTGAGGTGATATTGAAAAAAGAACACCTCATGCAACCGTTCTCGTAGTTATGTCTAGGGTTCTCGAGTGCTCAAAATTCAAACAAATTTCGATATAATTTTTTTCAGGATATCATACAAATACATCTGACGTGCTCTTTCACAGTTGCGGTTACAGATATAATAAATTCGGATCATATTATGCTTATTTTCATTTTCAATATTTGCCAAAACGGAAACGTTTTTGAATATTTACTGTAATTTTGTAAAGTATTCATTTGGAGTTTTGGTTATTCATATGCGTTTTTAAAAATTAATTTGTCATAATGAAATTAAAATTGTAATAATGTTTTAATTTCCGCGCAACAACTTATCGAATTATGTATGACCAGGTGATGGAGATTAAAACTCTAAAATAATGTTTTATTGTAACGTATGATGGTAATAGTTTAAATAACTAGGTGGATTTCACAGGGTTTCACAACACTTATGGGCCGGCCACACATACAGGCTTTACCGCGCGCTTGCCTGCACAAACCAGTTTGTATCGGGAAGCCCGTGGCCGGCAAAACGTTATCTCGCACAAACTGAAAAGCGCGGCTTGCGTAAACTTCGACTTGCTGAAGATTTTTTTTGTGCAAATTCGGTTTGCACGGTAAAATTTGAGCGTGTGGACGGCGCACGGTGTTCAGTTAAGAGAAATTGCGACAGTAAACCTTAAATCTCTATATGATCTCCCTGTAGCCAAATATCTGAGAGTACCAACTCAATCTTTCACGAGGAGATATATACAGTGTGTTTCACTTAAAGTCGGGACACCTCCGTATTTAGGATAGCGTTGGCCGATTTTCAAAATTCTTTTTTTTATGTAGTACTCACAAAGGCCTAATTTTTAATATTATATTTTTTGACATGTGATCTTTTCTACGGCCTACTATCATTAAGAAAAGACCCTCAAAAATTAAAAAACATATTAGGCATTTTTAAGAAAGAATGGATAGCATTTTCGATTTGATCACACCTCAAAACCCTAAATACAAAGTTTTATTATTGTAGCTTTTACAGGGTGTTCACAAAATAGGTGCAAACTTCGAAACATTTCATTTATTGCAAATTGTCCTCTATTAACCGTGAAAAATATTTTCAAGGTATTTTTTCATAATTTTATTAACCGAAGGTATATCCATGCAGTTTCATTGATTTCACTCATACAGGGTGCTCACAATAGGACAGCCAAATTATATATATTTTTTATTATACCAGAAATGAGTTTCACAACGAAATAATATTTAAATATGTATTACTATTTTCTATTAGTCCATCATGCACTCTTCAATTCGTCTCCTCTTATTTTTAATAACTTTTCTCAACTGATGTAGTGTTATTTGTCGACATGCTTGTCTAATTATATTACATAAATCTTAATTAAAAATTTAACGTGTTTTGCAGGATTTTATGTGATCAAATAATTAGGCCCTTCTTTTTTTGCGTTAATCTAAACGCGAGATTTTTATGAATTTTTTAAATAATGATTTCTGGGATTCAGTACATGTATTTCCTCTTCATGTAAGACAGAACCTCTACCTTCAATTATATGGAGCACTTATTCATAATGCGGTAATAGTAGGTACGTCATTGGTTGAATGAGTATTTCCCGAGAAAGTGGATAGGTCGCAACAGTCCGTTAGCTGAGTGGCCGTCAAGAGCTCCAGACTTGACGCCACTTGATTTTTATGTAATAGACAAACATGTCGACAAATAACACCACATCAGTTGAGGAGAGTTATTAGAAATAAGATGAGACGAATTGAACAGTGCATACCAAATTATGTGGACTAACAGAAAACAGTAATATTTAAATATTATTTTGTTGTGAAACTCATTTCTGGTATAATAAAAAATATATATAATTTGCTTGTCCTATTGTGAGCACCCTGTATGAGTGAAATCAATGAAACTGCATGGATATACTTTCGGTTAATAAAATTATGAAAAATATCTTGAAAATATTTTCCACTCTTAATACAGGACACTCTGCAATACGTGGAATTTTTCGAAGTTTGCACCTATTTTGTGAACACCCTGTAAAAGCTATAATAATGAAATTTTGTATTTAGAGTTTTGAGGTGTGATCAAATCGAAAATGCTATCCATTTCTTTCTTAAAAAAATGCCTAATATGTTTTTTAATTTTTGAGGGTCTTTTCTTAATGATAGTAGGCCGTAGAAAAGATCACATGTCAAAAAATATAATATCAAAAAGTAGGCCTTTTTCCTAAATACGGAGGTGTCCCGACTTTAAGTGAAACACACTGTACATATGTACATAGATTCGCGCATTACAGTATTTTGTCGGTTTATGAAGGGATCACCAATCCTAGTAATTCAGTATAATACCAAAAATTCTTCGCTTGGATACTTATTCCTGAGAAACATACTGATTGCTGCCTGCAGTGTCTGCAGCCTGCACGGTCTTACCTGCATCGTGTGGCCACAACACAGTATTCCGTGTTTATTGCGCAAACCATACCGTGCAGGCAAGTCGCTGTCGTGTGGCCGCCGCATTAGAGCGTACAATATTTCAATAAACATAGAAATATAAAGAAAAATTGATAAATTTGGAAGATATACTGGTTCGGCTGAGGCAGTACAGTATTGGGGGGTCATGAAGTCTTGCAAAAATTGTAATTAAATTTCTAGGGCCGTATTTAAAAAAATTAAATTGATAATGGTCGTGGAGAGATGAAACGTTACATTTAAAAATTTATTATGCCATTCGATAGAGGGCAAAGAGTTGACCGGAGAAGGTGTTCTTCTTTTTTCAATATCACCTCAAACAAGGTCGAAATGAAACAAAAACGGATTTCCAAAATTTCGGATTTTTTCAAATATTTCGAAAACTAATTAGCCTTGATTTTTTTAGAGGCATAATGTTGGTCCCCTGATTATGCAACTTTGTCCCCACCTAAAATTGTCAACTTCTTTGACACAGGAAGCCTCTCAAGACGTATATTTCTAACTCGAATTCAAAGATCTAATTAAATATCTCACAGTATTCTTTTGTTCACAACTAAATCTCCATTATGTACTTACTATAACCGTGGGTCGATATACATTTGGCATTTATTTCACTTAGCTCTCAATACACCAATCCGTATTGCTTTACCGAGGAATATTTCTGGCACTTCTGCAGTGACGTCACGTATGAAGCGCAACGGCCGTGAATATAACGAGCGTTCAAATAAAAACGTGGTCAAGTTGGTTCTGAAAATTTGGACGTAGGGCGTAGCGTATAGCAAATGAACTTAAACGTCATCTGTCAAAGCGCTATATCGCCGCTATCAATTTGAATATTTTCGTTTTAAAAAGCGTTTAAAATGGTGTTTTCTCAAGAACAAAAAGTGTTTATCATAGAGTCCTACTTTAGAAATGGACGCAAGATTGATGGAATATGGAAGTATTCTATTGAGGAATGTTTCATAGAATTTCAAAATCAATTTCCCGGCGTTGTTGAGTACAAAATTTTTCAAAGTGCAGTTCAGCGTTGTGTTAATGTTTTTCGTGAAACGGGCAGTGTAACAAGAAAAGAAGGAAGCGGCCGACCTAAAAAGCGGACTGAAGAATTAAAAGAAAATGTCCAACAAATAATGGAAAATGCGCCAAGAACTTCTGTACGTGTTTTATCACAAATGGTGGGAGTATCAGTCGGTACCTGCCACACAGTG
>NW_019416984.1:85713-145419 GCF_000390285.2 Anoplophora glabripennis | reverse complement strand
TGCGATAGAGAAAGATGACTATAATGAAGGCGTCTAATAGTCACCGCCTATTTCGCCCTTCCACAAATAAGATCCACTTCTTATTTGTGGAAGGGCGAAATGGGCGGTGACTATTAGACGCCTTCATTATAGCCATCTTTCTCTATCGCAGGGATTTCTATGACTTTCTTTATCGCTCTCACGTAACGGCCGAGGAACCATGGGGACTTTCCGACCCTGTAAAAGCATACTTTCTAATCGCTCGTAAGTGTTTAACCAGTGCAATTTTCTTAACTTTTAGTTTGAGATGATAATAACAAAACGTATGTTACACATAGTGACCACAAACATACCTATTTGGAAAAATGACGCTATACTCACCCATTTAGCAATAGGGCAGCCATGAGAAGTTTTCCCTTCCTTTCCAGTATAGCGAACTTTTTCTATCCTGATTGCACTTCCCTTAACTCCTGTTCTACATTCCAAGTCGTACCTCAGACTCTGAAGGCTGTTGGCGCACCCTAGATGGGTATAATAAGTTCCTGGTTCTGGAGGTGCCTGATCGACAGGAAAACAACTACAGTTTGGTATTTCCATGCCCACTTGTTTAGTAGTGTTTTTTTCGGAAAATGTATCTTTGATACGCGTTCCGGGAGATATCTGGTTGTCTAATTGATTTAGAGGACTTCGTTCGCATTTGGGAGATTTCAGTGGAGATGAATTGGGAGTTGAATAATTTCTAAAGACTGATGTCGAACACGTAAAATTTGGTAAATTAGCACATTTTCTCTCTTCCCCTACATCTGTTACGAAAGATTTGGTGTCTGTATTTGAATGTTTGGAGATAAATTTATTGGCAGTACTCGTATTAACGAAGGTTGGTATTTCAGGAGCCCTCTCCCAGTTTTGAACTTGATCTTCTGATAGGTTTTTATTGATGCCATTCAAATCAGTTAAATTTTGTGGTACTTTATTATTTTTTTTCAATTCCATTGGATTTATGCGCTTTTTCATATCTTGTTCGGGTGTGTAGTAGTTGTAGGTTGACGCACAATCCGATGTTTTAAATGGACCGCGATAATTTAATAAACCATTAGGTTTGACAAATGGAGAAGCAACTCGAGAGTTCTCCTGAACGTAATTTGATAATCCCTTAAGATTTTCAGGTGACTGATTTTTTTTGTAATGTATGAATCTTTGAGAACCACTCATATTTGAAATATTCAAATTTCTAACGATTTTCTCGGGTGTACGATTATGAAAGTATTCAGCTTCTTGTACATCTATCGTGTCGGTAGGGTACGCATCGCTGAGGTCCTCGGATTTTATGTTTTGAATCGGCGTGAAATTCGATATTTGCTCGGATTTGGATGTTGGCTTAAATGATCTGCCCATTATTTGAGAATCGATTTGACGTTGATTACATAAATTATTATCAGGGCGCGTCATTCTTATATGTTGATAACCGTTCCTCGACTGGTACGCTTCAAAGTTACTTCGAAACGCAGGATCCAAGTTTTTGTCGTAATACTGTTGATTTGATGTAAAACTGAGATCGTGCTTTAAGTTTTGGGGGCCACCATCAACACTTAAGCCTTTCGTTAAGTGATGATGGTGGCTATACCATAAAAAATGACCGGTAGTATTTTGTTCTACTGACTTGGACTCTTCGGATTTAGCTTCTTGCTGCTTGTTTAATATCATCGTTTTTATGCGAGTGTTTAAGTTCACCTTATCTGCTTGAGAGAAGGTCTTAGCTTCATTGTGCATGGGTTCCACTTTATTCGGAGAACTGTTTACATCCTGCATGTACTGACTGGCCTGTTGGTCGGATGGATGATCGTATCTGGGCTCCATTTTGACCTGTTGTTGCTCCCACATCAACTGCCCTTCGTTTTGCCACTGGTGGTTTTGTCCGCTGTATTGATCCTGGCCTGGGTAACCACTAGAGTTGTGTGAAACTAGCTGCGGACTGCTGCTGTTCACTTGTGGATACCCAGGCTGACCGTTTCCCGAATTCGCGTTAGCGTAATTAGCGGAAGAGTTTGGGCTGAAATTGCCCATCGTAGTGAACGGCGTGTTGCCTTGTTGCTGCTGTGGTGTGGGTGGTTGTTGCTGTTGCGCTTGCTGCTGACTAGTTTGCTGGTTAAAATTCTGATTTGGGGTAGGAGGATTAATAATGTTGTTCACTGATCCTGGTCTAGAGTTACTCCCCGTCTGCGAATTTTCATTCCCCGTAGGTGTTGTCGCTGGCGGAATAAAACTCTGTTGGGTATTTTGCTGTTGCTGCGTCTGCTGTTGTGACATGTTGTACTCTTGGTACTGCCTATTACCTCCTGCTTGCTGCTGCTGCTGTTGTTGCGCTGCAGGACTAGGACTAGGGGTGTGAGAGTAATTCGAATTCGGCCTTGGAGGAGCTAGCGGGGCCTGCTGGTTTGGTGTGCTGGGCGGTCTAGGATTTGCCAACACCTGAACAGCGCCTGTATAAAAAGTGTTAGCCTCGAATGCGGGTTGCTGATAGGTCGTTTGGTAGATACCGTTGGGATATTGCTGGTACGTTTCTATAGGTTGACCGGTGGCCGGTATCTGTTGGATGAATTGACCTTGAGCCCATCCTATAAGAGAAAATTTGTAGCAGTCTCTTTCAAACTAATTTCGTAAACTACTATGGAAATTCATTCTGAAAATAAGTATTGAATTTGTTTTCTCTTTTTAAGTTTTTTTTTCATGTAACTGTTATATTTTTTTTATTTTAATAGATACCTACTGCAAATTAAATTTATTTTTGTTTTTCTCTTAAAGTGTGTAGGATGTAACTTTAAATGTTTTTTTTTAAAGGCAAAAGTACATAATACTAAAATGGAATTTTTTTTTTTCTTTAATCAAATAAATATGTAGTCGACTTATATCATAGTTTATAGGTCAAAGTCAGTCCCCGCATAAATATGAACCCTCTCCTGTATATATTTTTCCTCAGACTGCAACTGGTGGACTTTGTGTTTCTATAGGACTACTTATTAAAAAATAATAGATACTGGAAAAAGTTACATTCCTACCTTGTGAAGGATCAGCTTGCCAGACCGGTGTTGGAAATCTGTTCGGATCTGCGTAAAAAGGCATTGGGGCCTAAAAAATAAAAAAAAATGTTAACAACTCGAGTACAATAACCATATTTCGTAAACGAACACAAATCAACTAAGTAGGCACCTATTTTCAACTTGAATCCGCAATTACATAATATATTGTTGTCGTTTTACTTTTGCTTCATGAGTAGAGAATATCTTGCTTTATCGCTTCAAAGGCAGATTATAATATTTATTATTCGATAGACTAATAAAACAATCATGAATGGATGTGTAAACAATTGGGAAACAAGTTTGCTGATAAATAAAGTAGTACTCGACATACATTTCATTTCATTATCGAATGCTGAACAATGAAACATTTTAAATTAAAACATTTTTCGTTGCCAGTCCTAAATACTTATTGCATACGAGTATAAATACCTTGTGATGTATGTATATAAATTAAATGTATCATTTATGCTCATGAACATTCCAATTTTCACTTATAGATTGTTATTAACAAATATTTTTGTTGGCACTGCGAGTACAATAATAATCATTACGTAGCGTGTCAATATATCTTTTGATTAAGTATACATTTTAATACAGTATTGTAATCAGGGGGAATGGACCTATTTTAGTGTAGTTTTATTTTCAATCCAAAGACACACACATACCTAAAAGGGTCCTCAAAACTATAACTGGGTTTACTTAATAATGGGTCGCTAATTTATGACGATACTCTGCCGCCCCAAATATTCAGTGGCTACGGTCTTGTCTTTGTGACATTTAAACATTATAAAAATATACGTATATGTTGAAATATTAAAATTGTAAATTAGAAAACAAAACTGGATTTTAGAATGATTAGAAGCAATTAAATGTTTCCATTTTATTATTATTTTTTAAATATATTGTATCCCCTAATAAAAATATATCATTAAACCGCTGGTATTATCGTGATGATAAAAAATGTACATACAATCGTAACCACAATATTATTTACGCTTGAGGAAAAGATAAACAAGTAGTATTGTCATTTTATGTATTCGTAGCAGTTTTATGATAACCTGCTGGCAGTTATAAATCACACCATTAGCATATGAAGGAGGGGACACCATAAATAAATAGAGTTTCGCCAATTTTCACGTGGCGAAAAAGCCGAACACACGGGGACAGCTTCCTGGAGACAAAATAAACCTTTTGTGGAAGTTTATTTGGCAATTGGGGTTAAGTTGAGACAGGACGAATACGATTTTGTTACCCCAAGGGGGAAAGGGAGCCCCTGACCTGCCTCAACGGTAGGGTAGAACGACCCTTCAGCTATCAGACAGTGATCTCCCCAATCCCCAAATCTCAGCTGATGATGATAACGGCCCCTTTCATTATCAAGGTTAAACTGCGACGGTTTTCCTCCGGAAAAAAAGGCGTGAAAATTTGGTAGCTTGTTTTTCGACGGATACACGTGTGACACCGATATTCTGTTGACACAAATTTACCGAGCAATTCCCTCCACTTATCAGAATAAAAATAAGTATTAATTCCTCTTCACGATATTTCAAAGATGAAGTGTTAATCAATTGCTTTAGGGGTTTGAAGATACAAAATTCAGTGTACAGCATGTAAAATTTCCTGAAATGTAATAGTTTGCTGCGTGTAAAATTTCACTGAAATTACCCAGTAACGTTGGAACCAGAAAATGTGAAACAACAAGGTCTTCAAGTGCGATTTACATAAAAAATAACCAAAACTTTTGTGTCCATAGAACTTGTAATATACAGGGCGTTCTCGTACAAAAAAGTTAAATAAATAGAGCGTTAGCAGTTCAGTTATTGTGTGGTTCGTATGTGACACTGTACAGGGTGTATTTCAATGAAGGAGCTACCAGACAGTTTTGACAGTGAAAATATGATGATCTCTCTACAAATTGTCCATCAGGTTAAAGTATTGTCATCAGACTAACTATAATCCATATGGGACTAACATTTAACGCAAATTGCCTCTTAATGTATGGGCTAGCTTAATAAAAAGTCATTTATTTAATTGGGGCATAGACACGGACAAATTATTTAATTTTTTTTATTAATTTATCCACTGAATATTCGACAAGAAATATGTATTTACATGACGGAGTTCTAGCACGTATGTATATCTAAAGGTCTGATCCAATATTTGAACAATGTATTCGAAAACCGTTGAATTGGACCGAATAGCCTGGTAATCTGATATGAACCATTTGTGGGATTATACGAAATCTTTAACGTATTCCAGTTAGGTTGAACGGGACGAGCAATAAGTGCAAGTCACACCTTATTTCATTTAATGTAATTTGTACATTGTTGTCAAATCAGAAAAAAGAAAACTGTAGACTTCATTTTTAAATATCTTGCAAGTGGGTGGGCTTAGGAGCAACGTCACAAAAGGCAAATCTGTTTATTTTGCGGTAGGTATTCTGTGGGTGAGATATAGCCTTCAAAGTCTATGCCACAGATTTTGTTGGATAAAGCAAGTAGCTCGCAGTGTAGTTGATTCCCACAATATAATTAATTAAAAATTGTCTAATTTGTGCATAATAAACAAAAAATAAATAGAACATAAAACTCACCATTGGTTGCTGTTGGACGGGCATAGGCTGTTGAACGGTAGCCGGTTGCGGACTAGGTCTGGAAGGAGGCTGGGGCGGCACTACGGACGCGGTATTCGTCTCGGAGGGTATGATGCTAGTGGGTGCCACGCCGCCACTGGGTTTCCGTCCACGGTAGCTCTGTAACCGCCAAAATTGTCATTATTTGTCTTGACGTTTCAAAGTAGGTAAGTACCTCTTAACTCGGCGGTAATGGCGGTTATAATGAATAGGGGGTCTTCAGACTGGGTAATGTGCGTAACTATGGAAGTAGGGGGTGGCAATAAGTCAGGTAGCCAAAATGTGTGTGTAGACTAATATACTAATATGTAAGTAATGTATAAATGCCTATGCCTAATATATTATGTAGTTATGTATTTATTTATTTTTCATTATTTCGTAGCAATTTATTAGAAACATTTTTTTTTTATAAATAACCCGGAAGGGAAATGTTTCAAAAAATCAAAATTTCAAAAGAATTTCATGTGAGCACTATGATGCTTCTTGTACACCCAAACTACCACCCTACCACACATATATTTTGAATAGCCTATTGAAATGGAAGAGAGCGCGTAGGTAAAAAATGGCGCCAAATTTAAGAAACTCGTACAGGAAGACAAGAAATAAGTACACAATCAAGCAACTTTCCACATACATATTGTGACCACGCGGAATGAATAGATATTAAAACCATTTATGTTCTATTTATAAGTAGGCCATATCCCACACGTAAAGCAGCATTTATCAGAGCTTATCGCAATTCTCAAATACCACCAAACAACCAAAATCCCGCGCCTACTTCATCTTGTCGCTTTCCAATCGATTAGTTTCCATAAAAATTATTACGTAACCGAATAAGCACGTGAAAAAAAACCAGGTATATACAAAAGCCCTCTGGATATATCCACCACATCATTAAATTAGACGTACACAAGCTTATTATTACTTTCGTACCTGTTTGAAGGTCTCTAAGCCGACTCCTGGGCCTGCCTCAAATAAAATTCGCTCGATCACAGAAAAGGAAAATAATTTCTTTTACCTAACTCTACCTATTTAAAATAGCCTAGAATTGGTCATGACATAATTTTTCTAAGTATATAATTTAAGTAAAAACGTCGATATTAAACTAATGAACACATTCGGTTGCAAAACAAAGCTCGACTATACAACCTAGCACGTATAATACGAGCATGGGTACTAAAATATTGTTAGTTTCCCCTACTTTGATGGATTATAACATCGCGTTGTTATAAAAAACGTGCAGCGCCTGAAATGCAGCCATTTTTCGAGTGAAATTGAGTGCTCCTACGTAAAACGTACGTCTGTTATTAAATGACGTGTTCGAGACGCCACGACCACGAGCGATCTGGTACGGGTTTTGAACACTGAGTGGATATGTTAATAATTGTAAAATCGATCATTTTCCTTGAAAATTGTACCTACTAATGTCCCTACAACGCAAATTATCATATTATTCATAGCAGCATAAAATTTAAGCGGACCGACATCCTCAACCGACAAACCGAAGTTGTATATCTGGTTGCAGGATTGTAGGGTAATCGTTTCCTCATAATAACGTAATATCTAACAAATTAACATTGAACTTTTGAAGAAGCAGAAGATTTTTATTTACGCATCGAGTGGTGGTTTTAAGGAAATATACCCCTCTAAAGTGGATTAAGTAAGTAATAAAAATGAGATACAGGATGTTAATTTATAAGTAAATCAAATGAAACTATGCAATCCACAACACAAGTACCTAGTACCTACATGAAATGGAAGTAGCTATATAACAAAATGAAAAACTAGAAAGGAAAAAATTCCGATATTGTATAATAGTATCAATATGTATAAATGTTACTCTTCCAGCTTAAGAAATACGTTATTATTAGTTAGTACCAATTTTGTCAATATTCGCCTTATGTATGATTTTAAAATTCATAAAAAGCGTTTTTGTTTATTTGGCAAGAAGAGAACCGTTTCTAATTATTCTATAAATCACCCTGTGCACACCGCGGCATTTCCAATCAAAATTCCAAAAGGGGGCGAATTAATTTTTGCGAGTGGCCGACGTTCCGCCGCGGCCGCCGCGACAGATTTTATATTCTGACCGCAAGCGGGCATGTTATTAAAAAACTCCGTCATCTCACGCCGATAGTATAATTTTGTCATAGCTGTACGAAGCGTAATTGCAAATTTCGAAGTGCTTCGCGCAGGCGCACGTCAATAATCAATATCATCCACCTTTACTCGAGGGATGAACATCACAAATGCGCATCCGAGAGCTGCTTTCGCTACCCCATTGCCAGTGCAACGACTTTCACTGCCGCGCCAGTTTTGCGACATTGCATTTAATAAACGTAACACGAACTTAACGTAACCAAAACTTTTTACTGGCACCCCCTCGTATCCGCCCACTCATACTTAAATTCACCACCACCGAAAGAAATAAAAAGTAAATTAATTTAAAAAAAAGCATAAATAAGCCGGAAACTTATCGATTTTTCATTTCGTATTACAAGTTTTTGAGAGAACCGATAAAAATATAATTTCTTCCGAAAGTGATAAATTATTTATTGTTTATTCAAGCAATAGATAGGTATCAATGTAGGTATCAATGTTTTACCAGAACACAGATATTGCAAACAAAAATATAACCTTCTATTTCTAGTTTATTATCTTTCAAAAACGGCTTACATTTAATAAAACTATACTACCTACTATCTAACTATAAATAAATAATACCTACTCTGTAGTCGATTTCTAAACTATGTTGTTCTTAACAGAAATTGACTGAAATGCTTTTTATATTTCACTGAGCCTCATGTAAATTGATTGAAAAAATAACAATAGGTCTATATTTTAAATTATTTAATAACTTATAATGGCTTTAAGTGAAAAACCTACCGCTCCGCCTCTGCCTTTCCCCCTCCCTCTCCTAGATTCACCTCGAAGGAAACCGTCTTGGTACAGATTCTAAAACAAAAATAAAAAAGAAAAATAAATAAAAAGAAAATAAAAATAAAATGGATATTTTTTTCAAAAATATTAAAGATCGCATTGGAAAAATTAAAAAATGACGACATTTATACAAAATGTAAATATTACGTGGGTAGTTCATGCTATCTATCTATATTATTATTACATTTATTTTAGCAAAATATATGACAACTAAACAACAATCTTAAACATTTTTAACAGACGTCATTTTTCAATTTTAGTCGCTATTTATTAATTTTTAATTGCTTTTTTAATATACCTATACAAATCCAATACAAAAGTTAATGCTTTAACTTTTATATTAAGCTTGATTTTCTATGTCTATCCACTTTAACTTGTTTATTTAAGGCAGCAAAATTTTGTAAAAAATGTGAGCTCATGGGATTTTTTCTGTACTTTCCTGGCTAAGACTAAGAAGGAAGTGTATTATAGTCTAAAAATTGATCAAACATATTAGTATACAGGGTAGATAAAACAGTATACTTTTTTTAAATGGGACACCCTATATCTGAATTAATTTATCGATTCTTCGTTTAACATTTCTAAGTCATATGCTCAAAGTCAACGGTCTTTGAAATATTATCAAATAAAAATTAATAAAAAAGCCTAATTACTTAACTATCATATAAAAATTCATGTTCTTAAATATTAAGTTGCCCCACATCTTGCTCGATGCATTTTAGTAATGTTCCCCGAAGTTTCTCCAAAGATCCTCTTACAAAATCAGAATGGTTTTCATTTAGTTCATTTATTTAATTCCTAATTAGTTGCTTTGGATGTTCTATATTATTTTCAATATGATTTTGATAAATGCGATTTTTTAAATATCCCCATAGAATCTATTGGTGTAAGATCTGGACTGTTGGCTGGCTAGTTAATAATTGGCGAGTCCCCATTCAAGTTTTGTTAAAAAAAATAGTCCAATAATTTTGTTATCCATTAGTCCGCACCAAACGTTACCGGACTGGCGCCCTTGAAATCTAAATTCTCTGTAATAGAATGGGTTTTCTGGGAGCCCAATACCTGGTATTTTTTCTATTTATCATGCCATTCGTAGCAAAAGTAGACTCGTCCGTCCACAAGATCCATCATAAGGCGGCAAAATTCTACTCTATTTTCTCTATGTGTCTGTGTCAGTTTTTGAGTGTGTATGATCTTGAAAGGCTTGTAACCAGCTTTCTTAAGAGTCTTCTGAACTTTTGAATAGAACGTATCTCGGACATTCCATTCTTGTGAACTTTTTGAAATATGCCTTATGTATATATTTGGATTTTCTTGCATAAAAAGTAATATAGGTATTAAGTTGCGCATCTTCGTTATCTTGCACCACTCTTTTCTTTCTATTTAGACTTGATGTTTGTTGAAATTTTTCAAATATCCTTTTAATTGTTTTTTTTTTGCCAAGAGCGTGCATTCTTGCAAGTTGCTTTGCTGCGGCATTATAGTTTATTTAGAGCATGGCAGTTTTAATAACAATTTGCAGCGAAACTTTTATTATAATAAATTAATTCAGATATTTAAAAAAGTATACTGTTTTATCTACCCTGTATACTAATATGTTTGATCAATTTTCAGATACCTGTGCAAAAAGTATAGAAAAAATCCTACAACCTCAGATTTTTTACAAAATAAACAAGTTAAGGTGGATAGACATTTAGAAAATCACCCGCTACAGGGATACTCAAATAACATCCTAACTTCCTTTATCTTTTTCACCTTCCATCTACATAAAAAATATGTCTAAAGACTAAAGTTTTAGAAAATGTTTTTATCATCTAAAAGAATACAAAGTGTTAATTATTAAGTACCTATCTATGTCAGACACGTTAAAGGGTGAATCTCTGAGTAATTTTAAATTAAAAATGTTGGTGGTAGGTTTTCAAAATATTCAGTAACGTCTAAATTTTGGCGTTTTTAGAGCAACTATCACTCGGTATCACGTCACTGGACATGAATTTATATTCGAATTCATTGAGTTTGCATCTTTAATTAATTAAATCGTTTAGTCTAAATTTCCTCCTTCTACATCGAACGTCCTCAGGGATATTTTAGAAAATGTGTATTTTTTAATTTCAACCTTGTATTTCGAAAACTATTGATAAACCCATGTTTACATAACCTTTTCAATTTTCAAAAATCATCCTTTATGGTTTCTCCACATACTTAATTAACGCCCGGTATAAAATACAATTAAACGGTGCAATTCGAAGATATAAACCAAACTTGTGTTTTTTCATCTTATTTTTACATATTATTATGTACTTTGACGGTTTGCACAAAATTTTAGTTTATTTACTGACACTTTAAAACGGATAAAATCAAGTTTGTGATAGAACCAGTATTTATTTATGCTTTTCTGCTATTAAATTTATGAAACAGATCTTTAAATATTTATTAAGAAAGGAAAACGATTGCTTTATAAAAACACCATCGTGTTTTAAACAAAGTACATTTTTTCAAATATATTTCTTATTAAGGGACAATTTTATTATTTGCAAGAAGTTCAAATTTGACCACCGTAAGTTTTCCCTCTTGGGATTCCAAGAGATAAAGTAAACCAAAAACGATCTAATAATTTATATAACCCAAAGGAGAAATTATTGAACAAAGTTCGATAAGACAAAAAGAAAACTTGTTTTTTAACATACCCTTGTCGAACAGGAAGGTATTATAAACCACCTTTTATAATAAGATATTTTTTCTTAATAGAGAATTTAAAGATTTTTTAATAAATTTCATGGCTCCATGACAATCTTGATTATGTGCAGGATCAGTAAATAAACCAGAATATTGTACAAACTATCATAGCAAATATGTGATATGTATATAACATTGTAATCTGAAAAAATAGAGGAATCCAAGAAACAACAAATATTCAGGGTGTTCTACTTAAAAAAAGATAAAAGTTTGGTTTAGATTTCCGATATGTAACTTTTATTTCTTTATTATATTTACCATTGTTTCCTATTTAGAAAGGAAAAAAGAAATTATTTGAATACCCCTGTATGCTATTAATTAGATGAAAACCGGCGTGTTTATAAGCCAACCATATTATTTGTATTCTGTCAAAAATTTCAGGTACAAAAATTACAAAAATAGTGAATAATTTTCGTGTAATAATAATAATAATAATAAATTAATGTAATTAAATAAAAATACATAATTTTCAAATTCTTTGTCCACTGTTAGTTTCAATTTAATTATGTAATAGTTTTTTAACTTTATGGTGTAAACTGAAAACTTAGAAAATGTAAAACAAATGAGAATTCAAATTACCTAATAAGATGAAAATAAATCAAATAAGATGTCAAAAAATAATACAGAGATGATCATTTAATAAATTAAACAGACTTTAATTAAATCAATTTTAAAAAAATGATATTAGGCTATACGATGCATTTGAAATCAAGTTAATAAAAAAATTTAGATGCAAAAATGACTTTCTCATTTGTAGTCTTTATCTAACGATTTGTTGTCTACCACAAAATAAAATGCTACTGGCGATGGGCGTACTGATAAATATATCAGGCGTCGCAATGTGGATTCTTTTTTATTTAATCTCCGGAAAATCATGAAAAAAAAAACTGCAGTGCATATTAAAAATTTTTACTGTTTATCCCTCCGTTTTAAGATCGTTCTTTAAATATATGTGAACAGTGATATCCTAAATTTAGGTATATACTTTTTAAAATAGGTCCTTATAATGACAAGAGCTTAGTTCGTTTAAGCAGTTTCAGTCGTATAACAACAGAGAGTAGAAGTGCTATAAAGATTCCATTATGATGAGATATTTTTGCATTTAGTAACTAACTTTACAAGTTTTGGAGCATGCACCGGGTTATGATATCTAAGTATGTACAGCTAAACATATAATGCAGAAAAATATACGTATGAGAGGTCTATTAGTTTTGGAAAAGCGAAAAAAAATACAGAAAATATGATTGAGTGTATAACACAAAAATAAAAGGAAAATATAATTTTTTATAAAAAATAATACAAATGTGAAATACATAAGTAGGCATATATAATTTCGTAACAAAATAGTAGTAGGTAGAGATAATAATAGAGGCAAAATTCTGCGAAACGCGATAGGGTATACTTTGTGCCGCGCTCAAAAAATAGCCGGGTTTAATGACCTTTGTCATCCACCCCTTGTATTTGGGATCCGGTTTTCTAGATCCTTCCCATTCAGCCATTCCGTAATAAGAAAAGGACGAAATGCGGGCTCCATACCAAAGTAGGTACACAAAATGGTTTATTAAATTTACATGAAAATATAGAGGTGCATGGTTCTCAATAAAACGTCCTTTCCAATAGGTACAGGAATCGTATGGATTCAGTATTTGCTTATGGAATATAAATCAACTAATACTTGGGTAATAAATATGAAAAAAATCATAAGACATAATAATAAATAGTAATAAGTTTTATTTTTTCTATTATAAATGTTTAAAAATAATAAGTACGTATAAATATTTTGTATGTGTGTTTTTTACTAGTTCTATGTAGTTTTAATAGAAACTTTAATAGAAATATAACTTTGGTTGCTTCTAACTTTTATCTTTGAAGTGTGAATAAAGTTCCTATAGAATAGCTACCGTACGTGATTTTCACAGCATCTAAAACCGAAACTCTTCAAAAATATAAACAGCGTCTGCGTGCGGATCTCCGTGTGTGAATGTATGTATATGCCATATTGGGTGCAAGCGGTAGAAAACCGCCCGTCTGCCTATATATCCGGTAGCCGACTAACCAGGTGCGCTCGTTTTTCCAGGGCTGTCCATCCATACATTTACCATAGAGAGGCCCAGAATGAACAAAGGTGGCATTATGCATAAAAGTTATAAAAGTCACCAAAACTAATTTCCCATCTGCTCAAAATTACTTTCCATTGTCAAAAGTATTATTTCAACATATCCTCAAGGCCACGCAATGACATCAACGAATCTGTATCAATACCGCCAAAAGTAGCAATAAAAAATACTAAGGGCACGTAAAATATTTCTGGAGAACGGTATATTCAGCCATTCTGGACATATCTGCACTAACACTTCTTCATTGTAGCGAAAAAAAGGCTGACGATGTTTGTTGAAAATATTGTATGGTAGCAGTAAAATAAATTAAGGTGAAACCATGATTTTCCGATAATAACCAGGATGTTCCTCCATAATCAGGATATAGGTATGTACCTATATAAGTTATCCATATTTTTATACCAGTCCCAGTCATATTCGAAATTTTAGAGTAAGCATCCCCCAAAACCATCGAAATCACTAACATTGGACAGCCCTGGTGGTAAACACGTGGTTCATGTAACGTTGACAGCTGCTGAAACCCCACCCACCACCGTTTTAAACTCCGTTATACCAAGTATAGGTACATTATAATTGTTGGTTAATATTTATCGAATTTAATAGATACGTCCATCTTTTAAGTTATGTCATTGTCGTTTTCTTTTAATGTTTTTGGTCTTGATGAGTAAAAATTAAATATCAACATAGATAATAAATTTGCTCTTAAATTGTATAGCGTGGCAAACCCTGAGGATGATATACCTACCTATCGTAAATGTTGGTAATTAATGAATTATAATTAACTAGACAATAATTGTAGTAAATAAAATATCTAATAATTATTGTAAAATTTAATTTATAAGAAATTTTAATGCAGAGACAACGAAATAGAACGTTGCTTCACCGTTATGTATTCATTATAATTACATACATATATGTATATCGAAATAATTTTAAAACATGTAAGCAATTTTCCCCCGATAAGTATCTGATTCTACTGTTCCCCAAAACAGAAATTCACGTACATATGTACCTGGTGCTTGCTCTAGATAAGTATTTCCAAACATCTGGCAGTGTACGTTAAATTATGTATAAAAATTACCAAAATTTGTTAAAATATTACTTAGATAAATGTATGTTGTTACATTAACTAATATTTCAACAACAAAAAACCGGCACCCATTTTCTTTTCGATTTCCTGGTTCCCCCGAAAATATCCTCAATATCAATGTCTATTGTAAAATTATTTGTAAAATTTGAATTGTCCTGATCACACTCACATATTATATAATTAATAAATTGTAGTGGGGAAGTTCTTAATCCTCCCGTACATCCCGTTCACCAATTCCTTTGAGTTACTAAAATAAACTACCTATCAGTATCCACCGTACGACTGAGCCGAATGTATTTTTTACACTGTCTTTAAATAGGAACAAACGAACGTTAAGTGGCGTACCTACTACATTGGTTATTCTTAATTCCACATGTTGCACATCCCTCAAAAAGGGTTGGCTGTCCCGAAATATAAATGGTACTATATAGAGGGTAGGTACACCCCTCTATAGCAGAAAACAGCTACCCATACCAGCGCCACTTTCTTTACAACAAATATTTGACGTGCTGAAAAAGATCCAATCCTATTAGAAATTTTCTTCCAACTTTTTCTTATTCAAATCCCTTACTTGTTTGTTGATATCTCTTCCAATTCCAAAGCATTTTAATTTGATGCCCTAGAATTAATTTCTATCGCAATAGATAAACTATTTTTTTTTTATAAACGTTTTTTTATTATTGGTCAGCAACATTTATCGTGCGTCATAATCGGTGAGAGTAATCGAACAATCGTCTAGTTTTCTGCAATACCTCCTCATCGGCCGGCCACTGGGTTCACGCTTCCTATATGTGACAACCCTTCCAGAGAGGCCTCCAACACGTGTCAACGGCGTCTAAGAATAACCATTGTGTGCGTCACATCGAATCTCGTAACCCAAATAAAAGCGACCTTCGGGCCCGTCTGAAGCGGGCCGGCCACCCTCCATCGCCTGAATCCTTTCGGCTGAAGAGGGCGAGATTTCCCGGAACCGTCGGCCGCAAAGTCATATCCCCTGGCGGCTACTCGGGGCCGGCGCAGGACCGGTTTCCGAAGGAAAGAGCAGAGACTGCGAAATAAAATTTTTCATGTATTAGATACAACATTACAAGAAAGTCTCAAGTAGCACTTAGCATTAACGGGATTATCCAGAAATTACGTTTTATTCACCAAAGTGAGATATAATTTTCTGATAGTTACGTAGCTCCGATAACGTTTTTGGAACCGATCCCGATACTGTTTTAAAAGTAACGGGATGGCGATTATTAAGATGCTGCTAAGTTACAGAATAATAAATGTTTCTTTTTAAGTGGACAGCAATATTTCTGGTTCTTTTCTAGCACTAATTTAATGCCATCTTGTTAGAACTTAAACCATTTGTTACTACTTTAAAGTGTCTAATGTTTTTATTTTATAATAGCACGGTTAAGGCCTTCTTGACTATATATTTTTATAATATGCATTATTACACTTTACTACAAAACTTTGGAAAATGTTTTTAAAAATTTAACGCGCTTGCAGAAAGAAATCATACTTTTAAACAAAATTTTATTCGGCAAAAAAACAATAAAAAAAATAGAAATAATACATCAGTGACATTTGTTTCGATTTTTATTACCATTTAAACAAAATATAAACGTATATTTGAGATAGTCGTGCAAATATTAAAAATTATTTAATTTATCGTTCTATGTAAAATGACTTCTGCTAGGTATTATCAAATGACTGTCAGTAAAAAATGGTTGAAGTTAGAAGATGGCTACCACAAATGGTAATTTGGCTTCAAAGTTATTTTTTTGATACGTTTTGGTAACATATTTTTACTTTGATGTGTCTCATGTAATCTTTTGAGTTAAATATCCATCACCTAAAAGTTAATTTTCAGTAGGTACCTAACTGAAATCGAGTGTTTGGCCAATGCCCGTCACACGTATTAGTAATCCATGTGGATTTTTAACTAATCCAACCAACGATTACATTCAATTTTACAATTAATTAATTTAATGAATACCTAATTTAACACCTCAAATACTTCAAATAATACCAATATAAGTCTCTGTCAAGGTCATCTATCTAAAAATTTCTTCTTATCCCAGTATTCTGACGAAATGGAAACGTTTGCTACCGCAGTGCTTATTCATCTTACAAACTAGACTTTCCTTACCCCGCAAAAAACTACTATTATTTTCAGGAATGAGTCAGTCGAATGCAAAGTCAAAAGTAGTTGCTGACCAGCAGCACTGAGATGAGAACAATTTGTAAACATAAAGTTTTCTATGGAATGAGAAATAATCTCTTCTTTTCTCTTAATAAAATTTCATCTGTCCGTGCACTAAATTCTACAAAAGATAACCTTTAAGTCGTATTCTTTCAAAGAATTTCTAAAAGTTTTGACTTTACACCGTCTTCGTCACCACTATAAGCATTTACCTAGTAACTCGTATTTGTCTAACTGTTGATTAACTGATAGCTCAAGTATTGGTTATCTTGACAGTTTTTTTGGTAAATTTTTAACCAGTAGTTTACTAATGATTGGAGAACTGGCTGTAACAGTACTACCTACCTGCGATTAAAGTTTCCAATATGACCTTTTTTATATGAAAATTTGTTTATTTCGATTGAACAAATTTTGCAATGTAAAATTATCATTATTTCTTTGTATTTTTAATTGCTAGGTATCCTTTTTCTATGTACATCGTTCAATTTGTCGGTATAGGATAATATTGAGTATTGTCTTCAAAATAGTAAAAAGTGGTACTACATAATTTCATATGATCAAGGTTGTTTCTTGCATGATTATTGTATCGCTGTTTTTTAAGGTGTGGACGTATGTATACAGGGTGTGCCATTTAACACTCCCGCTGCCAATATCTTCGGAATGAAGAAATTTACTTTAGTTCCGGTAACTGAGGTTGTTAGGTCCCTCGAATAGCTTCAAATTGTAGTTAGAACTGTTAGTTCAAATCTTTCTGTATAGATGGCGTGGCGATACTAAAAAAATTTTTGTACCCTAGAACGTGGAAATACAGTCCATCTGAAAGATCGTTAAATTTTGAGTAATTTTTGTAATATAAAGTTTTTCCCTATATTTACTTCTTTTCGAGATATGTCGACTTCAATAGGCAATGTATGATATAATAAGAAAATTTTATTATTTTATTTAAATCACACCGAGACAAAATATTCTTTTAAAATATTGTTATATTCACATCACATACTAACTAACAAATGATAAATTATAAAAAAAGAACAAATGATTAACTACAGAAAAACAATTATGCAATGGTAAATCGTATAACTAGTATACTTAAATTTAAAGACGCAAACTGATAAAACTGTAATTATTGGAAAACTAATATGTGTCAACTGTCATTGTTTTATTTTAAACAAATAACATGGGCCACCTATGACTGCATTTTTTAATAACATTTGATAAAATACGGTTCGTCTCTGCACCTTATAAGATTTACCAATGTACAATTTTTTTCTGTAGTTGATCATTCGTTTTTTATATAATTTATTGTTTATTAGTTAGTATGTGATGCGAATAAAGCTATTATAACAATATTTTAAAAGAATATTTTGTCTCGGTGTGATTTAAATAAAATAAAAATTTTCCTGTTATAAGTACCTATATTGCGTATACATTGCATATTGAAGTCGACATATCTCGTTAACAAGTAAATATAGGGAAAAACTTTATTTTACAAAAATTACTCAAATTTTAACGATCTTTCAGATGGACTGTATTTCCACGTTCCAGGGAACAAAAAAAATTTTAGTATCGCCACGCCATCTATACAGGAAGATTTGAACTAACAGTTCTAACTACAATTTGAAGCTATTCGAGGGACCTAACAACCCCAATTTCCGGAACTAAAATAAATGTCTTCATTTCGGAGATATTGACAGCGGGAGTGTTAAATGGCACACCCTGTATATCGTAAAAAATACATATTGGATTTGAGTACATAATTATAATATTGTGGTAATGGTTATGTCCTTGTTAAAATTATCAAAATAATGTTATATTAAATAAACAAAAAGCATGTACTACATGTTGGATTATTAAAATTAAATAAAGATTTGTTTTATTTTCTTTCTTCTGTAGATGTTAATATTATGAAGTTTTATTATCTTTTGTGTGTATAATCATATTTTTTTGTTATGGTTTCGATATAATATCTTCTTAAACAATTTTTTATGTTTTCATTCCTTAGGAAATTTTGGAATAAAAACTATATTTAATATATATTTTAACTATATTTTAGAAATTTTTTGCCATTTGTAGTCAGCTTCTTTTACACCAATACGTATCTCAAATTAAAAATAAACTTTATTTCCGTAAACACCCTGTAGGTTTTATTGGAGTATCCAGACTCAAAACAGGCGTAAGAAGTTAGAAATCGTATAATGTATGAAAAGTGTGTATCTGCCGCAGAAATACCACGAATCCGGCCCTGTTCGGGGGCTATCGCCATCCTCCAGTCTGGCCCGTGTCTAGCCAGGCGCGGATATAACGACCAGGGAGGGCAAGCTGACCGTTCGTTGACGGATGGATCCCTTACCTCGGATAACGTGCAGTGTAAGGGTATTCTACGTTTCTACCCCTAAATTTCACGCCCCCACTAATAGATCACTGTCAACCCGACCGCAGGAGGTTAAAAGTCGCGCCGAGGCGCAAAAATGTCCGCCCCTCCCGGTAATACTTTCTGAGGGATCGCCTTTGCTTAATATTAGTTCTTGCTTGCCATAGTAATGAGATTATTCCTTGTCGGACGTTTCTATTGCGCTGTGATTTCACTACAAGTAGTTGTTTATTCTTTCTTCTCACCAATTATTATTAACATTTGGATATTGAATTCAGAGTAAACAAATTAATTAGCAACTTATCATATAAATATTGGTCATGGAAGTGAGCAGTGGAAACATTTCCAATAGAAATTTATCAAAACGAACATTCAGATATTTACATTTCCTTTTCGGTAGTGGCATACTGAACTACCAAATTGAAGATATTTCAGTGTCTATAAAGTTTACATTCAGATATAAAATCTGGAGCAGACTGCTTTGAAATTATAGTTAGGAGCCCATTGTACAGAAACTGCAGGTAAAATAAAAGCGGATATAACGAGAACTTGATCCTTGATAAATACGACAACGCAATGGAAGGCTACAATAACAAAGGGTGGGACCCAGGTGTAAATCCAGGTCAGAGTTTGCTTTTCCATTTTTAATGCTCCACATCATAGCTACCGAGCAGATAAGCTTCATAAATCAGGGCTGTTTTTGCTGAATTACCAACATTAAAAGAATTTATGTGTCGGCGCATCTTTTTCCCATTTTGGCGGGTTTTATTTGCAATAAAACGGAGAGCACGGTGACCTCAGACCAAATCTGTTGGGCCATATCTTCTTTATTATCGCAAACGAAAAAACAAATTTCATCTTTTTCAAAAATCATTCTTTTAAATGAATAACATATTTTAACAATTCACAGGGTGGTCTATGATTCTCTTTACTTCTATGCAATTAACATATTTGAATAGACAAAAAATGTTGGCTTATGTAAAAGTCTTGTGCACTCAGAATATTAAAAAAATAATTGAACATCGATTTAAAAAAACCGAAAAACTGATTAGATGAAAATAATACAGGTCACGTTACAAAATTCCGGTGGTATTTATTCATTTGTTCGACTTTCGGTATGACCGAAAACCAATTTTCACGACTTATTTTTGATTAACCTCGTATAATTTGGTTGTGTGGGCTAAAATTTCGATATTGTGAGTTTTATGTCAAGGGAAGGGACAATAAAGCTAATTAGTTTTCCGTTGAAGAAGTATTTAAGTTTTGAGGTTAACGAACGGTAAAAGAATATATGTCAATAAAATACCTATATCACGAAAAAATTCAACCATTAAAACTTTAATCCATAATTTATTTTACGCAATAGAAATATCAACAAAGCATTTGATGAGAAAAATAATAAATCAATGAAACGTATCGAGCGCATTTTTTATTTTGTACGTAAATAATACAAAATGTATGAATATTATTTATAAAAAATAAAACTACCACAATTGCTAATTGCACTTAACGGGGCATCCCGCAATTACCCAATTAAAGAGAAACTATTCCTTTCCCTGCGCAAGACGATTATGCAATCATCGGTGCACCCCAAATCGGCGGCAGCGGCTGCACATTCGTAGGTCACGGACCTACCCAGATTCCCCTTCACCAAATCCACGAAAGTGCTATAGAGGAGGGTGTCCCCCTCCGAGTTCCACCCACGACGACGTCGCGTGCCAAGGCACGCGACGAGCGAGCAGGTGTCCGGCGAGACTCTTGAAGAGTTAATCCTCCGGTAGCAGCAAAAGAGGATCCCCAGAGAAAATCTTTTACGGTCTCGTGAAAAGTCGTTTGTAGTACCCGTAAAGCAGTTAAAAACTACATTTTCAAAAAAAAAAAATAATAATCACGTAGGGGATTAATGTTAAATGTGACAAGTCCCCAAAGGGAGTGTATGGGTATGTATATGGGAGCTTCAAATTTTGTTTGCGTTTTCATTCATAAATTAGCGGAATATTAAAAAACAAGTGTATTTTATTTCCGACAAAGTACTGAAAAAATCATATTTACGGAATATTAGAATATTAGCCACCAAAATTAGTACAATATTTAAAATTTGCCACGTGCTGCGATTTCTTATTGGTATTAACATCACACCGTTCTATCGCCATCGAGACATGTTGCATTGTCAGTTGCCAACATACATTTCATATCTTTTGCGCTAACAAGTAATTTTGTAGCTTTTGTTGAACAATTAACAATGTTGAATTTGAATTGTAGTTAGTAGGTATAATGGTAACTGAATGTAAACAGTGACTATATTGAACTTGAGGAAATTCGTGGAGTAAAAACAAATAGGTAGTAAGTCAGCACGTGTTTTTTTTTTAGTTTCATTTTAACAACTGTTATTCATTTAACATCTAAATTTAACCTAACCTAAAGTTCAAAAATGAACACTGTCTTAAATATCTAAACAAAATCTGATTCAGGAGCATCTAAAAAGTACCTAATTTTTATTCATATTAATTACGTATTCATAAATTCATTAAATATCTGTTATCCTTACTGTATGAATGTATTATTAAAATTATTGAAATAGGTACAAAATTACAAATATAAAACAAAAAAGGTAATTTATTGCCGCAGGCCATTCTAAATAAGTTTATGGTGTCACATCGTATGTATGTGGTTGACAATCGAATATGCGAGGTATCGTGTAACATTCTTTGTCAAAATTACTTTTCCACATGCTAGTTTGAACTTCTCCTAATTTCCCAGTTTTCTTTTAGCTAAAAACAAATACATTTATTCAAATAATTTGCAAAATATTAAGTAACAATATTTGTTATTTGCAAACTAACTGGTTCGCTTTCGTATGGTTTTAACCACTTTTTCTTCTTTTGGATTCTTCGGGAACTCTTACAAATTTCTTCTAATATTGTAACTGTTGTATTATTGCAGGAAGCATGATAGTAGGTATTTACTCGCATGACTTTTTTGCACGTTGAAAATACAAAAAAAATATAGGTACTTTTTTAAACAGCAGCATGAAAATGACACCAAATTTCAAATGAAAAGATAGGTACGCGCTTGATCATAAATGAAAACCAAGAGTTATAGAACATTCCGAAATATTTATTAGAGCAGCGGCCTGCGTTAGTTTAGGTTACGATACAACTTACAACGCACGGTGTGACGTCACAATCTTCGCGCAGGAACCGCATTTATTTTAAATGCTGTTGTGGTGATCAATACTTTTATAATATTCAAATAACGAACAACGATAATGATGTAAAAATTTGTAAATATTCTTATTTCCCTCCACAGAATGCTATACTTATACCTAATTGTTTTATTTTTTAATTTAAATGAGTAGGTTATTAGTCTATTATTTTATTCCGAAAGAGAAATTAGTACCAATAAAAATAGATGTCTCTTTTGAAATAAGTATTAATGTTTATAGCATGTCAATATGTGAAACGTAGGCCTGTCAACTTAGTATTTTCATTCATCGGCAACATGCCACTGCCTTAAGGGGTGTTAGTTAATGCCCTGGCATCTTTCATAAAAGTATAAATATCGTCGACCATCCCGAAATAGCTCCGACGAAACGACTGGACGGAACTGGAGGAAAAATATAGGCGCGGCGATACTTTGGAGGGTCAAGGGCGAACGCACACGTAACGGCCAATTTGGGAATATTACCTTTCGTAAAAACGGAGAAAGATAGCACGTAGAATGCCTCATATTCGTTTTTGCAAAAAGTTTGCAAGGGTAATAAACAAAATGTAGGTACATACTATATTGCCCAAGTTTTACAACATAAACATAAATAAAATAGTTTCAGTGTCAGTCTAAAAACGTCAAAATAATTATTGTATTTACCATAAACGGCAAGATTAAAAGTTGAGCAGAAGAGAACTAAAATGCCTTGAAAGTAAAGTGCCAGACAGTTCCTACTGCCATTTTGGTGTGGGTAAGGTTACAGGGTTGGAGGAAGTTAAATATAAATTGTGTCTGAGAAGTTATCCCTCTATAAAATCAGGGTATGCGGTAGTTTTAAAGCAAAGTCTCTGGATAGACACCTATCTATTGTTAGTTTTGGATTAATACGTTGGTATCACTGATAGAATGTTAATCGTTAGTTTTTTTATTATTCTATGTTGCTAATGTATGCGTGTGTATCAAAATGGGGCGGGTCTAATGGTTGTTCATGTTTTGTGTTTGATACAAATAAAACGATTACAAAAGTATACTCTAGTTTTATTAGAAGGAAAACCAACATATTATGTATGTACAGAGACTCCATAAATTATTACAAACCACGTGACCAGTAATTTTATTTTTTTCGCGTCTTCAATTAAATTCTGGTACTTTAACAATAGGATCAAGACTACGTTAAAACGCAACATTTCGTTTTACCTGCTCATGATTGGTGTAATTTTTCACGACATTTCATTTAATCAGTCAACGATCGGATCATCTCGAGTGTAGATGCAATGGTTTGTTACTATTTATTGTAAACGAATTATTATGACCGATGATCCTAAATTGACATTTGTGCATTTTTCAGTGGCGTCCGTCGCCGTGTTTATTTTCGTGTTGCCATCGTTTTATTGCTTGTTTTTGCTTCAATATTCAATCGTACCTAGATATTTTATAAATCAATCAGTTGTTTCCATAGATAAACTTTTGCCATTTCGTCAAATTATTATTGGTAAGTAATAACAGAAACAAAATTTTGGTGGTAATAATATTTCCATTTCAGAACGCATTATGTCGTTGACTTCAGAACAAGATACATTTATTGTAATGGCTCATTTTCGAAGCGGAACTCGATATGAAGACGGGTCATAGACATACTCTTTACAATCCTGCATTGAACAATTTATGATGGAATTTCCATGCGCAAACATTGACTATGACACTTTCTTAAACCGAAATGTGCTATAGTCAAAAGTTTTGAAACCAAACACTGCATTTGCAAAGGAAAATCTACGGGCATACCAACTGTCCTTACAGAAAATGTCATCGATAATATACAGCAACGAATAAATCAGTCCTATAATGTCTGTATCAAAGTTTTCTGCTCGAACAAGTATTCTTTTTTATTAAGTTGGTGCAAATATTCTCAAATTTAGTTTGTCTCTAAAACATTTTAACTTTTTAGTTGAATTTGAGATTAGATGAAAGTATAATTAATAATCTAAAATTTTCATTTTAGGGCTTTCAGTTGGAACATGCCATAAAGCTTAAAGCCTTAAAAAAACAACTGCATTTACACCCATACAGGGCAACTGTTGCGCAGAAATACTTCCCACAGACTATGGAAGACGATTACAGTACTGTGAGAGACATACAAGGTCTTTCTCAAACACCCTGTATAGAAAACATTAATAATAATAATTTGTTGATTTTGCTTTCATAGTAAACATTTACAATATGTTCATTCACAAGTGAAGTTTGATAGTTTTCTCCTTTTAATAAAGTTAAACGTATATCAACGGTAAAACAAACAAATTCTAACAATTTTATTTAATTACATGTAACCCCTTCAACCACTCTACTGAGGTTTAGGGATCTTCAATAGATCTTACCAACCGTGAATTGTTGGTTGCCTACTCTCGACAGTCATGTGGCTTGTAAACATTTATGAAGGCTCTAGTAAGTAGGTAAGTTATAAACATTTTGAGAGATGCAATTTCAGGAAAAACATTGCTAATTTAAAACAACTCTTGCTTGTATCCCTTAACTTTCTCACTTGGTTGATATACCAATTAGTGAAAACATAATTTCCTAATAAATTAATTTGATTCAACTTTAGGTGTCTCCGATTAATATGTCGGCTACGAGGACGATTTATGAACCTTTAATTTCCCTTTCTCTACCCTTTGTAAATTCGCTGCTATTCGTTCCATGCAGAGGCCTAGTTTAGGTGTTGAACGTTGGAATATTGTAAATCTTACAGTGTTCGCACAACACCACCCCATATCTAACCGATTTATTCATTCTATATTTTTAATTTTATGAATAATAGGTACACAGACAATCTAATTTCTAGTTTGTAGAAGTGCACATTATACTTGTGACAATTTTTATAAATTGTATTTCAACAAATAAGCGACTAGATATGTAGGTAAAGGTACGGCTATAAATGGTACCTAAACAAAATGAAAGAAAAAATCGGATGTTTTCTTCCCCTTAGCATAAAAATAACTACTTTTTTTTGTGATACTTTTTAAGAATGAACTCATAAAATGACATCATTCATCCCTTGATAAATTGAAGCGAAACAAAAAACACCACCATATTTGGGTTTGAGCTTAGCGCACGCACTCGCAACAGATATTTTGATTTCCCTATCGGCTCCACACGGATCCAGCAACAGCTGCAACATATCTGTTGCAAGAGGACTAAAAGACGCGTTTCATCTAATGTGACCAGAAAAAAACTTGCGCAAATATATACCTGAGTTGTACTATATCTACCTACCGTAATAGCTCACTAAAAAAGTACTTTTCAGAAAGACATTTACAAAAACAACAAGGTAATTAATTATACCTATATCTGCTATAAACAAAAAATTATACATACTTTTGAATATGATGAACTATGTTTACTTACAGAGTACATATTTTTCTATATAGTGAATGAAAACAAAAAAAAAGAATAAGAATATAATTTTTGGGGATAGATTTCAGTATACAGAAAACAATATCAAAAGAATTACAATTATTTCTAAAATGGGAATTATCAAACAATATTGTTTGATAATTCTTAAAAATCTACAATTTGTTGGTGATAATGTGTAGAAATAATCACAATGAACGTTAAAGTTTCACCCAAATTGCGCCTGACTTTATTTTAGTAAAAATTGTGTGAATTTTCATGAATATGCACAACTAAACTGGGCATATGAATTCTATGAATTTTTAAAAAAGAAAGTCATTCTTGAAAGTCAAAGTGCATTTTCAGTTAATAGTGCCAGTCTTGAATTATTGATTGCCTGTTCTCGACGGTCACATGGCTTGTAATCGTTTATGAAGGCCCTGTACGGGTACCATATATGTACCACGTGATATTAATTCGCACGTTTATTGGTTCCCTTTCACATATATTTTGTAAATTCACAATTCTGAATTGTAATTTCAAATTTGTATTGCAAATGTACAAATATATAATATTTTTGCATTAAACTTGTAAAAATACAGTGCTCATTTACAAACAAATCTAGGTATATCAAGTTCTACTAAATTTGCAATGTGGCGGTGAAAACACTAAATATTGCTTTTTTAATATAATTTTTAAGTTACCCTTTCTTTACATTAATTTTACTTAAAATTACAATATTTTTTCATTCAATTTGTTAAGTGTAGGTACAGGTACATCTGCAACTATTACTTTTTAAAATTCGAGAAAATTTTCAAATTATCCTCATATGTCAAGGAAAATTTTATTGGAACTCTTATTTTACAAAATTTCTTCTAAATATCTGCACCAATTATCGTCATTTGTGGTTATGCAGATATGGATTCCGTTAGATTGAATATGAAGAGGGTAAATGCAAAAAGGGAACACCTCCTACAGATTCAGGTGCGTATTTGGGTCAAGCATTTTTTTTTTTGGGGACAACGCGGATTATTTGATCCACCGGGAGGGGATGTCTTAGTGTGAGATTATGCATTCAACCTGTTACTTATTGGAACGAGTAGGTGCCGCGCATTGTTTTGCGGTCCCCCTTTAGGGTCATCGTGTGGGGTCCAAGGAAAGTCCCTACGGGTGAGAGTGTCCGTGTGTTGACTGTGCGTGCGAGGATTTTCCCCTCAGAAACGACATCGAAACTGGCGTCAGGTATCGGAACGGCATGATGATTAATAAGCCGTTTTTCATATAATCTGACTAATAGTGACTTCGTGTTGTTTGCCAACGAAATAATTACAAAAATAAAATGGCTTACACTGACAAAAATGTGTTTTTACTACCTATATATGATATATGTGGATCAATCAATCAGATTAATCACTTTGTCTAGCAGACCACATACTTAGATTCATCTGTAGTGTAGTAATGCAAGATAGTATTTTTGTCTTATTCTTTAAGTGATGATTTTATTGTCATATCCAAACCAAAATTTAAAAAATCGTTTGTCGTCGTAAGCAGAATTGAAAAAGCTTTAAAATGAGGTGTCACTCAGTATATGGTGCCATTTAAGTATAATGGTATTTTACGCCCCTGCCTAAGAGGTACCTTCCAAGACACCAAAGCTTACGCCATCACGTGTCCCCCTTGAAAAGAAAATCGACTTGTCTTAGGTTTTTTGTTTTTTTTTTATATTCCGATATTTACCAGGTGGGAAGTTTTAATTGAAACACCCTGTATAAATTATAGGAATATTACAACGTAAAAATATGTAGACATTTTTTCTTCTTGAAAATCCTACCTATGTAACTCTCCCGTTGAAAATGACGCTTTAGGAGTGTAAACATACATATATCGATATGTAAATTCACATTTTGAATGAATTAAAAAATTTATAAAATTAGATACTTAATGTAACTATAGTGTGGCGTCAAAATTACCAGCGATCTATAGTACGTAATTTTATATAAAATTTTGATGAATTTTATCATAGTACATATTTTGTACTGTGAAGATTATCAGTATTGAACACTGTACATGTACACATTTCTTGCATAATGCACGTAGGTATTTGTTGAAACATTTTTTTGCCAATAGCCCAACTTCCAAGTGTAGGGCGTGCTTGATTGAATAATTGTTTCAGTGAAAATCGGTGTTTTTCGTTTTGTTCTAGCAGTAGCGGCGACTTCCACTGAACTTATTAACATAATGTGCAACACTTGTCGCAATCCTCGATGATTTACTCGTCAACTGGTGGCAGCAAACAACAATCTCATTTTAAAGTAGCCGAGAGCTTAATTTAGGAAATGGATTGTTAAATCTAACAGAGTTGACTTTGCATCCGACTGGGTACTTCCTCTGTAAAAGTATTCTCATCGTTAAATTATATAATGCTCTAGATATAAAAATTGCGGCTGCTAATCAATTACAACTAGTTTTAGTTGAATCCGATGCTCGGGAGATCAGACCAAGTAGGTATGTATATTGTGTCGCGAACCATGATGTTTTAAAAGAAAACTAAAACTAGTGCAATTTATCCATTCTGAAATATTTACTATTAGGATTTATAAATGACAATGTGATTACCATATTTCAAAATTTTTTTAGTTTAAAATTACTTGTTAACAAATATTGATAAATCTACAAAGAGATGACGCTTTGCATCGATTTGATTATGATTAGTGACGTAATAAAGCGACAAATTTGGGCGGTTACTGACTCAGGAAGAGGTTCGCTTTGTTGTTAAAATAAAAGCCCATAGTCGTACAGTGCCAGTGAAACTTATTAATCAAAATTTCCAGGCTACTTTTTTAAAGCGGCTCCTAAATATTACATAAAAAACACATAGTAGGACACATACTGTGTAACAAAATAGAAAGCTTACCTAAATATTACAACCAGATTACTACGCATAAATATATGCAATAGAAATATCCTGAAGGGTTCTATAATAATATAACTTAATTTTTATACAAAAAATACAAATATTGATTCTTATCAGCTCCCAATTTATCTTTCATAAATTTCATTTTTTACCATTTAGGAATATGAACTTTTAGGCTAGAAAGTGAGTTACAACAGAGACGAAAGTATTCATCAATCAATAACATAAATTTGTACCAAAACAACGACTTGAAGTTTTTAAAATAATTGAGAATAACAAAAATAAATTATTTAAATCTGATGATGAACGACGAACGAAACGACAGTGCAACGCGATGGCAAAAAGAAAGAAAGATAAATAAGTTGACTACTTTAAAGCTATCGATAAAATAAACGAAATGTTGTTATGTCCATGTCGACAAAGGCAATAACGCTTATCTAGTTAAAATATAGATTCGATATGAATCGTGAATCGTAAAACGGAATTAAAATACCGACTCTGTTGCCCATATTTATACCTACATTGTACATTATAGTTATTCGCATAACGTTCTACACCTCCCCCCCTTCCCCTTATTTTTGTTTCTTTTCTATTTACACGAAAATTGTATGGAATTGTTGTAGGAAATACTATTGTGATTTCAAGTCTGTACCTACTTGGAAAAATAATTGAATGTTGCATTTAGGAGATACGATCCTTTTGACAGTTGGTACACTCTGTATATTTGTACATATTTAGATAGAGCTCTTTCTCAGGATACAATGATATAAGGTTTGACGGATCTATTTCTAATGAGGAAGATATAGCCAAAGGAATCTTAGCAGTAATGTAATCTCATATTTAGACAAAACTTTTGAAAGTTAAGAGTTTAGGTATAGCATAAAGTTTTGTATACCTATTCTGTAGACAAAAATGGTGAATGGCCCACTGATAGTATTGCCAATAATTTGTCTCAAAAAATTACTGTTATTAATGTCTGCAAGTTGTTTAACTACACAATAACATTTGTAATTTTTTTGGGCGAAAGAATAAAATACATCATGCACATAGGATTTTTCTCCATGCGAAAGCATTTATTTTAATAAAAATACATTAAACTGAATCAAATTTAAACTAAAAGAACCTACCTAATGGAAATAATATTAAGAATTATTAACAATAATCAAAATTATTTGAAATAAATCAAGCTATCTAAAACATATTTTTAAATGGTAATATCGGCGTTAGAAAAAAAAAAGTTACTCAAGAAATTGTTCTTGCCCCCTGCAGCCGAAACAAAAAATTGAGAAACTATTCTCTGCGATAGTAGGTAATGTTAGGGACATAATTTAATTTTTGTAACATCCATATTTAAGGAAAAAAAATCTCTCCCCGTTAGAAGGGGCATAAATTAATTTTCAACGAGGAATCACCTCCTTAAATTTGTCGCATTTATTCATTTACTCTCTGTATAATATCTGAAAATTTAGAGTTTATATTTATACTTAGTTAATACAATCGAGTAAATGCAAATAGGACACATCATACGCCCCGAAATAGTAAGATTGTCACAGCTCTTAAAATCTAAATATGAGCCACGATTCTTTTCCATTTTCTGAAGATTTTCATAATATTGTCTTAATGTAGATACTAATGTTATTTATTGTCCATTCGAGAATCCATATGTAGCCATTTTGCAAACATCAAACAATGTTGTTTAATAAATGTCGAGGTCTATTATTGGACGGCGTTGTACGGCATTCCCGGTTTGAGGATACGCTGCAAACATGACAACGCTAAATAGAATTCGAAAACTAAAATCCTTCCTTATTAATTCCCTTAAAAATCGTAGAACGAGAACTCCTTCCCACCAGTCATAGGTGACCGGAAACCTGAGCCCGGCATATGTGCCTCGCATCCGCCGCTGAGCACACACTCGCACCCCCTACTCACCCCCGTCATCCCTCTGACGTCACGCATCCGGCCTGCTCTCTAATTTATGTGCTACACAGTTTCGTAATTAGTAGGCATTATTTCGCCCGCTAGCGAAGTGCCAATTCGACGAATGTTATTTATGTTTTTTCATATTCGCGCGCGGCCAGTTTTTCGTTACGAATAGCCGGCGCTTGGTAGGCCCACTGATCGTTTTTAATAACGTTTCCACTGGGACTCTCTTGAATTTTTTTAACAGGATTGAAATATCGACCTATTTACAAAACCCATGTCTACAAACTAGTGGTTCAAAATTTCCGGAAAATCCGATTGTCAGAATAAATCGTTTTTTTCTCAGAAAAATTTGATTAAAACGGTCAAAACTCGAAAGAATCGAACTTTTGCTAAAATACAAGTTATAAAGAGATCTAACCACTATATGTTTGCCAATATAATTTATAGGTATACCCCTTATGGTAGATAATAAAAGTTATCCTTTTGAAATTGTTTAATAAAAAAAATCGTCACACCAGATCCGCTTTTAGGTCTTAAATAAAAAAATCCTCGATTCTTCTATGTAGTTTTGAAAAATATCAATTTTCGTTTTTTATGAACTACCATTTCCAAAATTTTTTGTTAATTATTCTCCACAAAACTCATTTTATAATATTAATAATAACGGATTAGATAAATATGTAAGGATGCGTAGGTAAAACACCTCAAAAGATTGAATTTTTTTTCAGTATTTTTTTAATATTGAATTGTCAAAATAAATTAATATTTAGAATTTGGTCAATAATGCCTATATTTTTTGAAAACCTATCTGTATAATATTCGATTCTCACAATTCCCAACAATATGAACAAACATACGACGAAGACTATACACAGATACGGACTTGCGCTGTAGAATCGAAGTGCTCCAATTGTTTAGAAAAACTTGTTAAAGAAATTTTCCAATATTTTCAAATATATACAATTCCCTACAAATTCCAGGTTTTCCAAATTAGTACCTATGTGATTATCCTCCTCAAAGCATGAAAAATTAAGGTTTGATTTGTTAAATAAAATGTTACATTTATCTTTTCATAATTTATGATTGACCTCTAGTAATTTGGGATATGGGACATTTTGTTAAAATATGTAATTTTCGGACCCACTGAGGCTTGTCTCAGTAAAATGTAGGTATCTTACCATGAAAATTATTTTAATAAACATCTTTTTAGTATTTTTAATTCGAGCTTCTTCAATTTTTCTGTTTTTTGCAATTTTTTAACCTCGAAAAAGCCGATGTCCTTTCCAATTTTTGTGGTTTGTTTGTTAAATCTCTACTACTTATAAACCGTTGAACAATCAGATTTATAAAAGGTAACTCTCTTCTATGAATTCAAAAAGTGATTTATTACCGTAAAACATACATTTTCATATTTTTCAGCAATTTAGCACCACCATCAAACTAAATTTATTTTCATTTGGATATAGAAACTAGAAACCACCATAAACATTTAAGTTAAAAATTTCGAAATTTCGGAATCTGACTATTAAACGTATAAACTGCACCGTACATATTATTTTAAAAATCCTAATTAATTTGTATTAACTAAATTGTTTATGAATAACGATTTGGTTTAAAGTACCTACCTTTATATTCAATTCGTGATATTCATGGGACATTTTTCATTTCGCATTATCACATCCCAGACCACCGACCCAAGAGGTGAAATTTACTGCTCCTGTCAACTCGGCGTAACTTTTTTTTGTCCGGGTCACTGATTTTAATACATAAACGATTCCACGTCGGAATTTACGGGATGGACGTTGCCATGACAACACACCGTGCGATTTTTAATTACCAGTTGTTGTCACTGATAAAATAAATTGTGCCCTAAAAACCGCCAAAGCAGTCGCATGAACTCTGTGTTTCGTTTCAGGGGCGCACAAAATCATGTACAGCTATGCGTTTATCGCTACGAAGAAATAGATATATTATCCCAAAATTATTTAGATGGAACAAATCGCGTTCTATACATACATAAACAAAAACACTAAAAATGAGATTTATGTCTTTTCCAGGAACCTACACATAGATAGTACTTTTATTGTTCCATTGAAGGCGCGTGGGTGTAGAAATACGGAGATCAATTTTAAACAGATAATATACCTACCTCTAATCATTTATACAGGGTGTAACTAAATAAGTGTAAAACATTTAAGGGGGTGATTCCTCATCGAAAAAAAGATAGGATCGTTCATATAAAGAAACTTCATTGGAGCATCCCTTGTTAAGATACAGCCCCTTAAAGGGGGTACATAAAATTTGTTTAACAATTTTTTTCACAAGCACTAAACAAGTTACAATATTGAAATTAACCTGACATTTTCTACTACCAAAAAGACACTTAGCCAGTAATTTATTTGGTTTACCCCATGGTAGTAAGGGGTGGAAAACGCAACCCCTAAAATTTATTTCCAACGTAATTTTTTGTCTTATTATTTTTTTACCATTTAAAAAATTATTTCCGATAGCCTGTTTCATTCTAAAAAAAAATGTCTCTTGAATTTTTTGCCCAAATTAAACCAGTTCGCAGTAAAAAATTATTTTACGAACAACTACAGAGATACATCGTCATAAATGCGGACTGGATTTACTGTTATTTTGTAGTTACTACCTGCATTAAATGATTAAAGGGGAATAATCAAAACTAATTTAATAATAACAAAACATACAACATGTAGAAATCATAGTAAATGTTCAATATGTCTACCTTCAGACATTACGCATGCGTCTAGACGTCGGCGCATTGAGCCACGTATTCGCTCAAATATTCCTGGAGTCTCTCTAATTACCCTGCACGCATCGATAATGCGGTTTCTTAAGTCCTCTACATCGCGAACAGGAGTACGATAAACCAAATGCTGCAAATGGCCCCAAGTAGACAAATCCAGAGGATTGAGATCCGGGGATCGAGCGGGCCAATTCTGTGGTCCTCCTCGACCTATCCACTGATTTGCATATGTTTCAGTTAAATGCTGACGTGCTACTTGACTAAAATGGGCGGGAGCCCCATCATGCATAAAAACCATATCCCTTCTGACGCCCAAAGGAACTTCCTCCAGCAGTACGGGGGGATGCACTTTTCTTAAAAATTGAACGTATGCCTCACCATTTAATCGAGGAGGTAGAAAATGAGGCCCAATTAAATAATCCCCAATAACTCCGACCCACACCTTAAGAGAAAACTGTTCTTGATGGTTAGTTTCGACAATAGCGTGATGGTTTTCATCAGCCCATATGTGGTAATTATGAAAATTAATAATCTTGTCCCGAGAAAAACTACATTCGTCTGTGAATTCGATCGTCTTCAGAAAGTCACGATTTCTTCTAATCATTTCCAGCATCCAATTGCAAAATTCAAGACGGTTCGGAAAGTCTCGCGGTAACAGTGCCTGTACTCGTTGCAGATGGTAAGGGTATAAGAGATGTTCCTTTAAAATTCGAAATACCGTCATATGATCAACATTTAGCTGGAAAGCAATCTTTCTAGTACTGGTAGTAGGTTGTTCTTCTATCAAATTAAGTACTGCTGCCTCAAGCTGTGGTGTTCTTACTTCTCGATGGCGACCACAATCCTGCGTTCTTTTGTTGAATGAACCATATTCACGTAATCGTTGATGAAGTCAGACAAATATTCTATGTGAAGGATGCTGCCGTTGAGGATACATTTCAGCATATCTTGTAGAAGCTTCTAACCCATTCCCCTGCGACAGACCGTAAACGTAATGCATATCAGCCATTTCCTCATTTGTGTATGCCATTTTAATAACAAGTGAATTATTAAAGTAACAAATTAAGAACAGAACAATACACAATTAGTATTACTTCAATTTCAAAAATTTACAAACTGACAGCTTGATTCCAATTTAATTGTCAGTATCGCTAATAGCGGCCTACTAGATAAATTAGTTTCGTATTTTCGTTTTATGGCGATATGTATCTTGTTCGTAAAATAATTTTTTGCTGCGAACTGGTTTATTTTGGGCAAAAAATTCAAGAGACATTTTTTTTTAGAATGAAACAGGCTATCGGAAATAAATTTTTAAATGGTAAACAAATAATAAGACAAAAAGTTACGTTGGAAATAAATTTTAGGGGTTGCGTTTTCCACCCCTTACAACCATGGGGTAAACCAAATAAATTACTGGCTAAGTGTCTTTTTGGTAGTAGAAAATGTCAGGTTAATTTCAATATTGTAACTTGTTTAGTGCTTGTGAAAAAAATTGTTAAACAAATTTTATGTACCCCCTTTAAGGGGCTGTATCTTAACAAGGGATGCTCCAATGAAGTTTCTTTATATGAAAGATCCTATCTTTTTTTCGATGAGGAATCACCCCCTTAAATGTTTTACACTTATTTAGTTACACCCTGTATAACTTGATCAATTTTAATTAGCCTTAAGATTGGATATTCCGTTTGAATCTACCGATTTAATTTAACGAATTCATCCACCAAAAATATAAAAAAACATAATATATTTTTCGTATCTTAAATTAAAGATTAAAGTTTGTAGTAGGTAATTGATAATACTTAAATTTGCTTTGTTTAAGTTAAGTAGTAGATCTACAATACGTACAGGTATACAGGTTATCCCTACATATTTTTAGTAAGTGACAAAATGTGTACATATTTATAAAAAAATATTGTGGAGACATCGAAGACTACTCTTGCTATTTTTATTATCTTCGGCAGCTGTTTAGATATCGCTTGTAACCGAGGATCGTGATTGGGTATGTTTGCGTATAAAAATAATCCTGTTTGGAGAGACGGAACGATCGATAAAATGTGCAGTCCACCCTAGCAGAAATGCATCGTCGGAGTCGGAGTATTACTTATTTCTAAAATATTGTAGAACGAAACATCTTTCATGCTTGCACTGTTCCCATTACAGGTATATTAATTAGATAATAAAGTAGTACGGTTTCCTTTGTTTCGTATGGCAATATTTCACCAAAAAAAAAATTAGGAAGTATACCTATATATATATGTATACAATGTGTCTCACTTTTCATGAAGCCATCCTGATATCTCGCTCACCTGATATCCGAATATTTTGAAACTGGTGGTGAATATATACTTACCTATAAAGTGAGTGTTTAGACGTAACCATATTTGATTGTAGTCGGAGGCGTCTGATTCTAAGATGGAAAAAAGAGGTCGATTTTTCAAAACTGACTCCAATCAAATATGGTTTGTCTAAAGACTCACTTTACAGGTATATATTCACCACCAAAGTTTCCAAATATATCAGGTGAGCGAGATATCAGGGTGGAAGACGTTTCATAATCTGAATAGTCATACCATGGGGACTTTCCGAACCTGTATACTCGAGACTCAATGTTTTCACTTTAATGCCATTTTATTCAAATTTATAAGGTAAAGTGACATTATTTTTACTTCCTCGAGGGATTGCTGCAATGCTCGCAGTTAAAATTTGGAACACCCCGTATGTGAGTATTATTATTTCAAATTATAATTTTTCTGAAGAATAAATACTCATTTATTTTTATAAATTAAATATTTGAATAGGGCGGTTTAAGGTTTGTGATTGTAGTACCTAAGTTTGTGGGTGCGGTGCAAATTATATATATATATATATATATTTTTAAAGTAAGTAGGTACCTAATAGTCAAGGATTTGATGTTGTTTCTTTAATGTCTTACTTTCTCTTTATTTATATTTATACTCAAAACAGTCGCCAACTTACTACACTTTTTCTTAGTGTGAGACATTTTGCATCGTCGTCTGCTAGCAAAATGGGCCCATAAAGGTGATAAAGGGGGGGAGGGGGGGGGAGTGCACCCCGCAAGGAAAACATCAGAATGGAACACCTAATCGCCTGGGTCTCAACGAAACACATTACGGCGTCTCGGCCATCGCGGCGGCCGAAACATCCGCCGATCGATGCTATCCGAGTGCAACGATGACTCATGCTGCGCCCCCCCGACCCGGTACTTAACCCCCGCCATTGAAAAAATCAATCCGACCGAATGCCGAATGTTGCCAAATCTCTCGCGCTCGCGAAAGTGACAGCACTCTCGATTTCAACGGGACGTTTCGGTTTCGCTCTCGAACGGCCGCCGCTAACAGGACTCTGGAAGGGGTTGACACCCCGCCACTCGGGAGATGAGATTTCCACGTCACAGGTGTACCCTTTGTCGGCCACTAAACGGATAGACGATAGAATTTCTCTAAGAATAATTAACGAGAGTATGATACCATTAGATTATATCTATTTACGTTATTTTACGAAGTAAATAAATAACTACATATATACATATTTAACTCGAAAGAAGGAAAATATCATTCCAATGAATCGTAAACTATTCATAAACGTTGTTGTCTAGGTAGGCAAACCAATTATTTTCAGTGAATCACCAACTTTAATGTCATGAAGCGTTTTCAGCGGCAAAATCAATATACTGGAGGGCACTTTTGCATTGCTTGGCGTGCTTCTATACGATTTAACATATACCTATATATGTACACAAGGCGAACAAAAACATTAAGCAATAAAATTCACACTAATTGTTGGGTAGTCTTCACACTTTTTTTTGTCTCCTTTTGTTACTAAAAACAAACTGGTGCCATCATCAGAACGATATTTAACCCTTTCGCTACGGCTACAATATAATTTTTTCTGCTTTAAAAATTCTATTGGGTTATATATGTCCCAAGGAAATTTTAAAAAACACTGCAAGCATACCAATGCATTATAAATCCCTATTCAAACTGTCCCAACCGTGCTGCTAGTACTAGGTATATATTCGCGTACACAACAGTCCACCTTATTAACACCAGTCTTAGTTAACCTCAAAATTTATTTAAAAAAATTATTATTAAAATTTAAAATGTGGCATGCTAAAAAGATAATATTGAATAAACTTGTTCTGAGGGTCTATAAAAGTATTATAGTTATACAAAAAAAGTATTTAAAAAAAAAAATTTACAGTATTTTTGAAACCTAAAATGCCGTGGGACATATACGCCCTTTAGTGGCGAAAGGGTTAAGTAGCAATTATACGAATAAGTAGGTAATCTTTTTATGTAATAAAGCTGGCATAACTGCTTAAATAATTTTTATTACAGTGACCGACACCCGACTTTCAATGCGCAAAAGAGTCCTTTGTTAACCTGTGGAAGGTATCAATATGATGATGCCAAAATTTCTTACTTACTGAGTTAGTTGCAAAATATTAGTGAGTAATATCTAAAGACGTAAGTATTAGAAGTTGCATTTATCTTTAATAGTGTTCTCGCCGAAATTCGTTTGTTGACTACACCACAATACTATTTGTGTTTTATTTCAATATTGTATTATTTTCTTCCTATACCTGCAATCGTTGTTTAAATAACATTTATATGTGCCCCAAGATGTAAACGAAAAATCCATTTGTCGACTGAAAATAACCCATTATAGGTGAGTACGAAAAGTGAGTGACAAACTTTTAGGTTAGCCATTAATTTGAGATGTATATCTATTAATCCCACATTTTCTTGAATAAACTTGTATTTACAAACTATCGAAGAATATCCACAATAATCGATAATCATGGTCATAACAACTATCTATTGTATATTGATAGTTTTTAGCATAGGCCATACATTTTTATGATTTCCACTCGCAAAATTATCGCGTCTCCTTTGTCCGCCGTCCGTGTTTGTACACATGCCTCCTTCGACGGCGAATATATGGAAAAAGGAAATAGTAAATAAGAGATAAATCACCGTAAGAAAAGTCGTGCATCATCGCGAAACGTTACTTCATTCAGCTGGCAGCTGCATACCTCGATGTCGAACACGCGACGAGATTTGTCTATATGGGACAATTGTTGTTTCATCTGCTGGCTTTGTTGTATCGAAAACGGTAGCGTGAAAAAGCGAAAAAGGACGTCGTAAATCGCGGCGTTTTCAAGCAGTTATGAATTTTGAATTTATATTGTCCTCTGATAGAAACTGACGGCTCTTGATGTGTTTCACAAATTTCGTGCTTTCTTGTCTAATAACAACATTTTTTTGACGGACAAAATTTTTCACGGAAACATTTACATTACCGTTAGAACATATACAGGGTGTCCGGTAAGTACCTCCTAATCTCTCGGGAGTGTATAGGGGAGGTCAAAATAAAACTAGTCCTTCCTATAATTTTTTTTCCTAATGTGCCCCCTAACGGAGTTATGGGGGGTCAAAGGGGTACCTAGAAATTAACGTTTAGGGTTATAACTTTGAAACCACCCTGTATATTTTAATAAAATTTTCGTACGTTGTATTACACATGGAGCTCTACGATTTGATGCTAAAATCAACTTTTTGCTATTATCAGGTGTCCAGAAACGGACTGGCCCTATCACAATTTTTCTCAAAATTTTGACAGAAGTAATTTTATCAAACTGAAAATATTATTATTAGATACTCTGAAGGTTTTTCTTTAAAAATGGTACTCTTTATTTATTTCGAAAAAATGAACGGTTTGCGAGATAAATCGGTTTTGAAAAAAATTGGTAACAAATACAACAACAATTAAAATTTATTTTTTTTACATATTATTTCATGCATTTAATTTCTTTAACTTTATCAAGTCCAGAAATCTTTGAACGGGTTGGCTATACTTTATGAGCAAGTAGTGACCAATTAAAAATAACATTTGAAAAATAACTTACTTACAAGACATGCAACAAAGAACATTCAACAATGAACAAAGGTACCTAAATGTTACTTCGGTAGATGTTCAAAATGAGCACCCCGTACTTCAATGCACTTTCTAATCCTACGAATGTTTTCCCGGTGCACTTGAAATAATATTCCGTGATTATTGCGGAGATGGTCACAGTTCTGTGTTAGCCTCAGCAGAAGTTCCTCTCTACTATTTACGGGTGTTGAATAAACGTTATTTTTTAAATGACCCCACAGAAAAAAGTCTAATGGGTTTAGGTCGGGCGACCTAGGTGGCCATAATACAGGTCCGCCTCGACCTATCCATCGATCACCAAAAACATTCGTCAGATGTTGACGTACTAAACGATCAAAGTGGGGTGGTGCACCGTCATGCATGTACCACATTTCAGTTCTTATTTGAAGGGGCACTTCTTCTAACAAAATATTTAGATTTTCCTCTAAAAATTGCAAATAAAGAGCACCATTAAGTCTTTGCTCCAGAATAAATGGACCAATCAAATGATTCCCGATAATGCCAGCCCACACATTCACCATAAACCTTTGTTGGTAGCGAGTTTGAACTAAAGCGTGAGGGTTTTCTTCATCCCAGACATGTAGATTATGCGAATTAATTATGCCGTCTCTTGTAAAACCTGCTTCATCGGTGAACAAAATAGATGTACCAAAATTATGATTCCGAATATGATGCTGTAAAAACCAATTGGCGTATTGAAGTCTTTTTGGATAATCATCTGGAGACATAGCATGTACTTTTTGGATGTGGTACGGGTAAAGCAATTGTTCTTTCAGAGTTTCATGTACAGCCCATTTTGTAACATTGTTTTGCGCCGCAAGCTTCCTTATGCTATTTGAAGGATTATTAGCAACGTCTTCCAATATTTGTTCCTCTACATGAGGGTCTCGTACTCTCCTCGGGGCTCCTGCTCCACCACGGCGTGGCAAAAAGCTTCCTAAATAAAGGATTCGGAAGAAATTAGTTTCACTAACGTTTTTCACTATTTTTTTTTACCTGTTTCTCTTAAACTACGATCAACTCTTTCAAAAGTTTTTGGACTCGGCAAATGTCGACCCGGAAACCTTTCCTCATAAAGTCTTCTTGCCTCCACGGAGTTGCATAATGCTTCCCCATAAATTAGGTGCATATCAGCATATTCTGCACAGGAATATTCTTCCATTTTTAAATGTTATTTCTAACGGCTTAAAACGAATACCACAATAAAATTGAATTTTTATTCTGTCACGCGCCTTTGACAAGTACTTTAAAATCAACAGGGTCTAACAACGAAAACAATAGAAAAGAACTCCATGGAGACAAGAGCAATAATAATTTGTAGATGTATTTTGGTCATAGATGTTGATTTTACAAGAAACGGCATTATTCATTCCCTTAATTCACCACCAGTAAATGTTTATGGTGAATCTGTAGGCTGGCACTAGCGGGAATGATTTTATTGTAAAAAAATAAATTTTAATTGTTGTTGTATTTGTTACCAATTTTTTTCAAAACCGATTTATCTCGCAAACCGTTCATTTTTTCGAAATAAATAAAGAGTACCATTTTTAAAGAAAAACCTTCAGAGTATCTAATAATAATATTTTCAGTTTGATAAAATTACTTCTGTCAAAATTTTGAGAAAAATTGTGATAGGGCCAGTCCGTTTCTGGACACCTGATAATAGCAAAAAGTTGATTTTAGCATCAAATCGTAGAGCTCCATGTGTAATACAACGTACGAAAATTTTATTAAAATATACAGGGTGGTTTCAAAGTTATAACCCTAAACGTTAATTTCTAGGTACCCCTTTGACCCCCCATAACTCCGTTAGGGGGCACATTAGGAAAAAAAATTATAGGAAGGACTAGTTTTATTTTGACCTCCCCTATACACTCCCGAGAGATTAGGAGGTACTTACCGGACACCCTGTATAAATAGTGAAAAATAAATAGGTATAGGTAATATTAAAATTACGAGATTCCAAATTTTGATATACCTATATCTACTTGTTAAGTATTTATACGAATGTGTGTCGTGTCAACGGATGGACTTGAAACGATGTAGATGCTTTTTTATTTCAAATTTATGAAAAAAATTCATTCTTGTTAAATAATTGTGCTTTTGTTCCAATATACAAAAAATGTGCCTACCTATAATAGTCCGTGATATATGTAGGATGTCCTCTACAAATAAATTATTAGAGATACCTACAGTAATAATATCCTTATGTATAAAAAAACAATCTTTTCCCAACATTTCTTTTGTACAGGGTATTCACATACCGCATTAACCATGGTGTAACAGGTAGAAATTTCGGGGAAAAAGGTAATTTTTTGTTTTCTGAAAAATTAACTAGACCTATCAATATTATCCTGAATTCTTTTTATTGGATCATTTTCATTAAAAATTCGTTTTTCTTTGTTTACCATCATTTTCATTAAAAACGCGTTTTTACATTATCGAAATAATGTAAAATGTAAGCATATAAAATACATACCTACACGTAATTGTTAATGTTCAAATTTTAGTTGCCTAATATTTTATCAAATATTATTCTCGTATCAAGTTCTTCCCCGCACCTGGTATTGAAGTCTCCCTAAATAGAAGCGACATTTTGATTTTCGTCTTACTATTACCGAGTAATATAAATGTCTCGCGTTTTTCTACGCAGACTCAACCCTTAGATCTTCCTAAACCCCGTCTCCATCCTAAATTTTACTTTCCCACACGTGCGCATAAGCCGGCCGCACTCCGTCGTTTCCTAATTATAGACAAATTCGTTAGCTCTTTACGTCCATTTTACGTAATATTTTATAATCAGTATCATCAAACTTCCCATTGTAAGTGTATTCTTTAAATACGCATTCGCTATTATGTGCATAAAGGTGATCGTCCGGCCAGTTTTTCTATCACCTATCGTATCGGAACGGTGTCTATCTATTTGGGCGACTGTAGACAAACAGCTGGCAGAAGTTTATTCTTCAAAATGCAGCTGTTGGCTCGTCGGGCCGTGGCATACTACCTGGTTCGAGCGCACACATACACACACACACACACACACAATCATTAAACGGCATATGCTCGATGCAAGTCTGTGCCAGCTTAGGACAGACGAAAATTTAATTGGGTTTTCTAGCTTGAAATTTGATTATTATTGGAACAACTGCCGGACACAATTCGGTCAGTATAGATACCACAGTTTTCAAAAATGTTGTTATCAAAAAAATATACCTAGGAAATATATAGTTATACTTAGGACTAACTACACTGATAAAAATTGTGGAAATTCACATAGGATCTTTACATATTATCATTTGTAATGTTTATAATCGAAATAATATATGTGAATGAATTGAATTGAATTGAATTGAACATACGTGAAACGTTGTGTATACCTAATTACACGTTTAAGTGTAGGTACCTATATATTCTTTTTTCGACGTATTTCTACCTTTTACGTTGTACTTTTAAAATATTTGGTAGCTCATTTTTAATTTAAAAAATATACTTTTTCCTTTAAATAAGTAAGGAGGTTTTTTAAAGATATAGGTAGGTACCTATATCTATATAAGTAGGTATTTTTAATTTTCGCTGATTTCATTAATTAAAACATTAAATAATATTTTGTATACAGGGTGGTCCGTAAGTAATGGTCCATAGAGACATACTAGATTTTTTACTTCAAAATATTGCGATTGGAGCCAACATGCCTTAATAAAATGTTGATAACAAAAAAGATACAGGGTGTCAAAGTTGGAAATTAAAAATTGAATTTTCGTAATAATTATAATATTTTTGAGTGTATGAACGTGAAAATTTAGGGGTAGATGTTTTTGTATACGAGAAATCATAATTTGTTATCTATTTCGATGTATCTTCTAGAGGGCGCCACATACGCCGTGTTTATGACGTAAATACGAGCATAATTTTTTTATCCACAACGTTAACGCTTCTTTTTTTTAAAAATCTTAAACCTACATTATTTTCGTGAAAAAATGGTATACTTGTCATTAGCTCTAGAAATTGTCCGTTTTCAAGAAAAACGCATTTCAACAATCTGCTGCATGTTTCATTACAGGAAATTTTATCGTAGTGTGCGCTAATGAAAACATTAATTTTGACAATTAAACATTATCCCTTTGTACACATTAAAATACAAATTATCAAGTTGATAAATTTTATTTACAAAACCAGTTAAAGGAGAAATTTAATTAAACAAAACTATGATTTTATCAAGCGTTTAACAAGTAAAAAACTGAATATGTACCTAAGGAAAAATAGGAAATGTTTCAAAGTAAATTTTCAATATGTCCACCATTCACCTCGATGCACTTGTCCATACGATTTATGAAAGATCGTCTAATATTAAATAATACCATTGGATCAAAAAAAGTTGAGGCATTACTAATTTCTTGCCAAAGTTGGACGCGAGTATTTATAGTGTTTTTATAAACAATTTCCTTCATTGTGCCCCATACACCAAAATCTAAAGGGTTGAAGTCTGGACTACGTGGCGGCCAAGGAAATATACTACCACGGCCAATCCAACGTTCAGGAAAGTGTTGGTTTAGATATGTTCTTACTTGATGAGTAAAATGTGGCGGAGCGCCATCTTGCATGAACCACATATTTTGCCTCAAATTCAGTGGTAACGCATCCAATAGATCAACAAAGCTATTTTCTAAAAAATTTAAATAACTTGTACCATTTAAATTTCCTGGCAACTCATATGGACCTAGAAAATGGTTTCCAATGATCCCACACCAAACATTAATCTTAAATTCATGTTGAAAGTGCCGTTCTCGAGTTACATGAGGATTTTGAACTTCCCAACAATGCTTATTTCTTAAATTGAAAATACCTCGGCGAGTAAATGTCGCTTCATCTGTAAACAATATTCTGTTGACAAATGTATAGTCAGTATTCTGCTTGTTCCGAATATCACTTGCAAATTGATATCTTGAAGGAAGATCGACAGGTAATAAATTTTGAACTGGTGTAAAATGATATGGATGATATTTTTCTTCATGTAATGTCTTTAAAATTGATGTTTTATTAATTCCCGTGGCTGCAGCTAATCGTCTTGAACTAGTTTGTGGATCATCTGCAATGCGAATTAGTATTTCGTCTTCCTGGTCAGGCGTAATCATTTTTGGTCGACCTAAATTATCACGTTTAGGACGAAATGAACCACTTTCGCCTAAGTTTCTGAATAGATTTTGAAACAGTCGTTTACCAGGTTGCAATCTGTTTGGAAATCTTCGGCAATATTCACGTTGCGCAGCACGTCCATTGAAATTTTGTTGACAATAAACAACCGTCATATCTCTCATTTCCAAATTCGAGAAATTATTATGTCTCGGCATAATTCGTTATTTTCTTTTAAATACTTAATTGATTTTTACCAAAAATTAATAAATACAATTTGAAATAATTGCTAACTGTCACAATGATTTTTTCTAATTGTCAAAACTGTCTTGGCATTGTCGCACACTACGATAAAATTTCCTGTAATGAAACATGCAGCAGATTGTTGAAATGCGTTTTTCTTGAAAACGGACAATTTCTAGAGCTAATGACAAGTATACCATTTTTTCACGAAAATAATGTAGGTTTAAGATTTTTAAAAAAAAGAAGCGTTAACGTTGTGGATAAAAAAATTATGCTCGTATTTACGTCATAAACACGGCGTATGTGGCGCCCTCTAGAAGATACATCGAAATAGATAACAAATTATGATTTCTCGTATACAGAAACATCTACCCCTAAATTTTCACGTTCATACACTCAAAAATATTATAATTATTACGAAAATTCAATTTTTAATTTCCAACTTTGACACCCTGTATCTTTTTTGTTATCAACATTTTATTAAGGCATGTTGGCTCCAATCGCAATATTTTGAAGTAAAAAATGTAGTATGTCTCTATGGACCATTACTTACGGACCACCCTGTATATTTATCTATATATCTGTATAATTCAGAAATGTATTTAATATTATTTTCCCTTCACTTAAATGCGTCGTAATCTGTCTTGGAAAAATATTTAAGTATGTAAAATAAGATATTTATTTCTAAAAATATTTTTCCTTGTTAAAAATACTAAGCAGTTCTCCTGTTCTTAATAATAAAGTTACACTTTTAAGTGTCAGAAATATACATATTATATCGATAATATAAATTTACATTTCGGATGAATTACACAGAAAGTGTAAAATTGCATGCTTACTTATACTCGTATGATGTAATTTTACCTTACTTATTATATTAAGGCGCCAAACTAACCAATGATTTAGTGTGCAATTTTAAATACAATTTTTATGAGTGTATGTAACAAAGTTATACTTTTGTTTGTAATCAAAAGTTAGAACGTACTTTTACATAAAAAAACTAAACATCAATAAATATCCTATTCTCATTTAAGTATTTCCAATAAATACAACCATGCATGCACGTTTAATTTGACCAACAAAAAAATCGACTGATTAATTTCAGCTTTCAACCGAATATAGTAGGTATACCTATATAACACCTTTAAAACCTAAAACGACATTTCATTTAAAGAGCATAATATATAAGTATGTAATAGGTAGGTACCTACATATAAATGTCTATTGTATTGTGACGGGCATGTTAACAAATTATTACACACTGGCTGTTGACATGAAAAAACCTTTTAGCGACCGGAAATTTTGCGGTTTCTTGGCAATCGGCGCATCCTGGACTATATCCTTATTATAATACTTAATATTTTTCTACATAAAAGGACCATCTACAGTTTTCCCATTACCATAGGCATATATTCAAATAATGTATAAATATCTTCTGCAGGTGTTAAAATATACCTAAGCAATAAAAATGTAAATTGTCCAATCGGTTTCAAATTACCTACGAAACATTTTTCTGTAGAGAGGTACACCTATAGAACATGTATAGGGTGTTCCAATTAAAACTTCCCACCTGGAAAATATCGGAATTATAAAAAAAAACCTGACAAGTCGATTTTCTTTACGACTCTTTAAATTTTGGTTTGGATGTGGCAATAAAATCATAAAATTCCTAAAAAATAATTCATGCAAATTGTCTCAAACAAATAACGGTTCCACCAAAATCGCTATCCCAGGCAGAAAAAACGACCAACAAAAGAATGTATGGCATAGTCCATCACTGTTTCATTTATGAATATCTAATGAAAAAAGGAAAAAAAACGGTCAAACAGAACTGGTTTGTCTATCTTCTAGCGACCTAGTCTAGCCAGATAAATAATATTCTAATGACTTTTTTCCACAGAGCAAACGGTGGATGCTGCGACGTCGTGAGATAATATTCCTTACCCTGACCGTTAAACCTGTCCGATTTAATGTAAACATATTAAGCGTAGATTTCGCTAGCGAACTCGATATACGGGTTCAGATTTTTGTTAAAACCAAACATGTCATTACGCACCCTTAATAAATTAACGTATGTATCAGAATGTTTCACCCCAAAGTTCTCTCAATGCTTTCAAAGTTACTTTTTCATGGATATTAATTATTCTGAAAGATCTGGTATTGCAACCTGACTTCGAGGTGTTTGCATGAATTTACTTAATTTCTAATATATAGGTATAGGTACCTAAAATATGGTTTCAAACTGAAGCAGGAGATTAAAAATCTCATATTTAAAAAAGTTATCTATATGAATTCGAAAAAGGCTATTAAAAACAGTTACATGGTATTTAATGGATGGTAACAAAATGGTGTGCTTGAAATTAATAAAAGTCAAAACTGTTAAAACATTTAGAGAACCACTGGAATTTTCTCCCACTTACATACTATATAAAAATAGGTGAATAGTTGTGGCCGTAAATGGCGTGTGGTCGTCTTTTTTTGGTCCTTTTTTGTAGTAAGAGAAATAGGTATTGCTAGTTCAATTTTAAGTAATCATCAGTTCTAATGTAATTTTCATTCGGAAAAGTATATCTCTTATTGCAAAAATTATTAATGAACAAATGTTTAAAGTGAATCCATTTATTTTTCTTGATTTTTACTGATTATGTTTTCTTTATGTGCCTCTGATACTCCAAAACGACATCAGATCCACATTAAACCTGGTGGAGGTTGGTCATTTACAGTGGCACACATCATGCAAGGGACATTATTTTTTTTATCCTAAAAAACTGTCCCTGATATTTTCTGTTAAACAAAATCTGAAAGAGCTTCATATATGTAGATACAAAAAGTTACTCTTATTTTCGATCTAATAACATGAACCGTTCCGGAGAAAATTATCAATATCTAAATATTTCTGTGCATTTTGGTGGTACTTGCAGATTTCGAAAATCAATGCCGATATTTGTTTAAAATAAAATTAATTAATCACCCCCTGCGTCTCTACCATTGTGAATTAGAAGAAACCTTTGTTCCATAGAATTATTCAAATCGATTTGATCTAAAGGGAGCAGGGAGCCTTTTAATAGATTTTTTGAGAAAAAAAAATATGTATATATTTTAGCAGAAAATGATATACGGTCACATAAGTCACATTACAAACTTTTCGGTGAGTCATTCATTTGTTCGACTCCCAGTCCGACCAAAAATGGTATTTACTCACCTCGTATATTTAATATGTCATAATTTTACTTTATAAATGAAATAAGATAGAAATAAGCATGGATACCTACATACCATAATAAATGCAAACATCACACATTTATAAAGTCAAGCAGTAAGCTTTGAAACACCGAAATAATTATTGATTAATGCATCTATAAGTATGAAATATACAATTTTTATCATAAATATTAATTTGATGTAATTATCAGAGCTGGGTAATTCCTGGTGAAAAAGTAATTAGCAATTACAATTCCCTTTTTTTCCCTGTAATTGTAATTGTATTTAAGTACTTTTTTTTATTAAAGTAATTTGGAATTGTAATTGCAGCAAAATTGTTATAGGAATTGTAATTTGTAATTATATTATTTGAACTATCGAATTACAAATTACTTCTATAAGTACAAATACTTTTTCCAATTACAATTACTTTTTCTATTAATTATAATTACTTTTAAGATCATGCGTATTGCGTAATTGCGTACAGACTTGCAGACTTCTATTATTTCAGTTGAGGAAAGCCTTGTGCCGCGTGAACAATAATAAGTGATTTGAATTAACCTCAGAATTAACAGAGTACATTTTATTTTATTATAATTATTATTAATTTAGAAAATATACGAAGTAAAAATATGTTGTCTATAGCATCAAGTTTTATAAAAATATATATTATGTATCTATGTGTTACTGCTCTTATTTTGAGTTGAGAAAACTTCTGGTTCGGTTACTCAGCCTTTCACTCGTACTTGTTCGATTCGTAATTTTTTTAATAATAATTATTGCTTTCCAGTCTACCCAAAACTACTGTATTCTATATTTTGCAAATGTACTAACAACCAAAAAAAAGAGCATCGGGTTGAATTAATTACCTGACCAATAATATAAAATTATAGTATGAACTGAACTAGTTTAAATTATTAGATTAGGAATAAAAATATAAAAATTCTATATCAGAAAATGAATAAGAATAATCTTTTCATTTTAGTATCAATTCTAATAAATAATAAAACGCAATATTACACAACACTTTTAATTTAAATTTTTAACTTAACTTTTTCCTTTTTCTCTGTTTGGTCACTATAATTTACTTTATCATAAAAGTAATTAGAAAAGTAATTGCTAAATCCATTTTCCATGTAACTGTAATTAAATTAATATAATTCCTTTTTTAAAGAATATACTTTGTAATTGTAATTAGTTCCTTTTTTTAAAAAGTAATTTGTAATTGTAACTATTTTTAAATTACAAGTAATTACCCAGCTCTGGTAATTATAATTAAAAATGTTATCCAATGCGACTAAAATATTCAAGGTTAATAAATAAATAAGTACTGGTCAAAGAGTTTGTAATATGAGCCTATATAACTTTCGAAAGAAGAAAAGTACAAAAAAATCGTATTTTAGTCAACTTTCTTCAAAATTCAATTCTGATTACATATTCTGGTTCGGCATGACTTTTTACACCTATGTCTGAAAGAAAATTGTGGCTCATCCTGTAGATAATGCTTTAATTTGAATTTGATAAGTTCGTTTTGGAGTTATTTGAACATTATGTGTATTTGGAAGTGCACCTTCACCATCCTGTAATTGACTAAGCGTTTTCAAACCCACGTTGGGTAAAAACTCTTTGCTCATAATATCATTTGCTATTTCCAGTTACAGTTAGTCACCATATTTTAGAAACGCCCTGATTATTATCGTTACGATTCCCCCTTGAGTGCGACGACACCTTCGTTAAGACACCTCAACTCCACCCAGACGGTGACATCGTTCATTTTGAAAATAGTCGAAATTTGTCTATTAATAGTGACTTTCTAGTTGCAATATCAGCAACTTTCGTGACTCGTTCTGGCCGGTGGACATTCCATATACTTAGTCGGAGGTAATGAAAATCCCTATCAAGCGAGCAGAAATGATTTCGGCAGAGCCGACATTGCGAACCCAGAAAATACGTTGTCGTCGCATTACACACGCATTCATACGCGTTTGCCGGGGCATAATTGGGCGGGTCCATGTGTGCCGCGCTAGGGGTGGTTCGTCCTAGCTGCTTCCACTGCCGCTGCAACAACTAAAGCGCGTAAAGGGCCTCGCGAGCCGCGATGGGCCTGGAGAAATCGTTAGCGCTGCATCTCTATTGCCGCTAGTGAACGTCTACGGAGATCCGGAGATCTTTTACTGCGAATGTCAGTTTTCACCGGATACTATTTATTTTTTTGATATTTATGACGTAAAGAATATGCGCAAACAATTTCACAAGACTAACACAGAAAGAGAGAATTTTGGGAACCGAAATATATGACATACAAGCTAAATCTTAATATACAGAGTGTTCTGAAAGTCCGTCAGGAAACTCCGGGAGGTGTTTCTATACGAATTAAAATAATAGCAGTATGTAATGATAATTTTTTTTCCAATTGTCAATTGTTTACAAAATTGTCAAAGTTCAATTTTTTTATTTTTCTATTTAAATAACTTATTTAATTCAAATTCGATTAGTCTCTCATTTAGCACACTCACTAAGTACTAAATAGAATTAGATGAAGCTCTATTGGACCAGTCAGAGAAAAGTTTCATAATACACGGCTAGAGGGCACTTCATTACCTAGAACTCAACATTTGTTTTGTTCATAATTTTTTTCTCTTGCTAGAAATTTAAACATTATTGAAAAGAGAAACAATATCAGAAAAAATTATGTACTCTTTATTGAAGCCGATAAATGTAACCGTTTACCAGAAAATCGCTATTAATGTGTTATTAAACATCAAATTTTTGATAATTCTTTCTGTAATTAATCAGGTTGCCATGCTTCAAATAAATGTCATTAGTAATTTTGGTGTTATGAAATTGAAAATTATTTAAAGGAGGTATAAGTTTAATTTTTCACCATAATATATATATATTTTTTGGCTCTGTAATAGCATAATGGAAAAATAAGATGAGGATAATGAATTTACTAATATTTTATGTACTAATTAACGAAGCTGGTTTTACAAGAGAAGGTATTACAGCATGGCAACTTGATTAATTGCAAAAAGAATTATCAAAAATTTGATGTTTAATGAACACTTTAATAGAGATCTCCTGCTAAACGGTTATATTTATCGGCATGAATAAAGAGTACATATTTTTTTCTGATATTGTATCTCTTTTCAATAATGTTTAAATTTCTGTGACGTCTAGCAAGGAAAAAAGTTATGAACAAAACAAATTTTGAGTTTTAGGTAAAATGCCCTCTAGCGGCGCGTTGAGAAAGTTTTCTCTGATTGGCCCAATAGAGCTCCAGTAGCCATGCTTCTAATAAATGTCATTAGTAATTTTGGTGTTAGGAATATTAACAAAAATTGTTTATGGTATAGTGCGCTCTGCCTGATATAATAAAATTTGAGATAAACATTATAAAAATTATTCCTTTGTCATATTTTTAAAAAATAATGTAATTTTAATTTATCAAAATAATCCTGTAATATTATACTGGTGTACTAAATCCATATCATGACTACCAAGAGGTTGTTTCTTGGACAAGATGGAAAACTATAATGAACCATGGTCTTGAGCTTTTTTTTTTGGCTATACGAATTAAAAAATATACAGGGTGTCGCGAGATAACTTTTGTGCCGAGCGGTTTTAGTTTTTAAAAACAAAATTTCTTTTTATTTAAAAACTTTCACAAAAGTATCGATGAATTAAAGTCAAAATGAATACAATAATCTTAAAGGTATGAGCTCTGTATTACCTCTAGACAATAACTGGTCAAACAATGAAACTGCAAGGGTTGCAAAGTCAGCATCTTGTCAGGATTGATAACTCGCGCTTAAATGTGATACCAGTCCGTTTTAGCTTTTTTATTTTTGACCTATTTCAATTTTTTTTTCAGAATGTAGGATAAAGAAAACTATCTAACTGTAATGCTGCTGTTTTTATTAATGCAATTCACGGCCAACTAGGACGCGTTTTTTGACGTCAAAACAGCTAATTAGTATTAGCGATTTTTTTTCCAAAAAAGAGATTACGTATTCTCGTTCAGCATCCCTTAAAATGTCTTTATCATCAAGTTTCATCAAATTCGATATATCTTCAGACGAGCACAAGTTGGCCCTGTATTGCATTAATAAAAAACCAAAAGTATTCACAGTTACATAGTTTTATTTACCCTACATTCCATCAAAAAAAAATTTAAATCGGCCAAAAAATAAAGAAGTTACAGGCTTGTATTACATTTCGCAACATCATGGAGTGCTCGCCTGAAGATGTATCGATTTTGATGAAACTTGGTGGTAAGACGCTTTAAGGGATGCTGAATGAGAATACGTAATCTGTTTTTTGAAAAATAAATCGCTGATACCAATCAGCTGTTTTGATGTCAAGAAAACGCGTCCTAGTTGGCCGTGAATTGCATTAATAAAACCGGCAGTATCTCAGTGAGATAGTCACATTCCAAAATTAAAATTTTGAAATCGGTCAAAAAATAAAGAAGTTACAGGCTTGTATCACATTTAAGCGCAACACACACCCTGTAAATTATTTCCTAAATTATGCTCTGAGGATAATGGGTTAACCATTTAATTGTAAAATAAATAATTATAAAACTATTTGTCCAAATGTTTTAAAAAATCATTGGCGTAATTATTTTATTTAACTTACTACTAGTCAAAACAAATAATATTAATTGAGAAATACATATACCTACTATAAACATAAAACACACCACAGAAATGGGACAAATCCCCAAATCCCCAAATCTAAAGCCAAAGGCTGTGCGGAAGGGGGCTACTATTATTGAAAAAACGCGGACAAACGCCCATTACCCATCGACATTGCCAGTGTCGACGCCGAGAAATGCTTGCCACCCCATGCTCGATCGACTACGCTACCCGTGATATAAAAACATATTTGTTTCCAGGTAGTCAATTGAAAAATTTTTAGAATAAGGGAATTTTAATAACGAAAAATTTGAAAACCTTTTCCAAAATATTGCAATAATTATGAAAGTTTTGGGAATATTAAGATATTTGGGAAGAAATGTGGAAAAAAATAAAAATTACAATTTTGATTTCATAAGGCAACTAAATTAAATAAATTATTGTCACTAAAAGTGTCGAGGTTCAGAAATGACACAAAGGAGAATATCGACATGTATGGTATAGGTACGTTTTAACTAACAGGCCTCTATTTGATCTAAATCTTAATTAAAAAGAAAGCGTAATTTATGAACAGTTTATCTACAGTATATCATGTGGAAAGTTGATTTTTCTATACCTATGCTCTTTTTAGTTTCAAATGTTCACATTGATCTACATTTAATTCATTAGTTAGTTTAGCAAAATTGTCAGTAAAAAACAATAATATATAAAGAAAATGCAAGTATTAACATATTTCCTTTCATTAGTTATTTAAAAAATTTAGTTATTCAAATTGTACGTATGCGACTAAACCCCCAACTTGTTCACAGAATTTTCAGACATAAAATTGGGGATTGCGGTTGTAATGTGGAGACAAAATCTACAAACTACGCTCGACGTCTACTTACTACTCACCTTTTTTTCCGTAAGTTTTTCGCACCGCCTCTGCTTGCAGATCTGGTGGCTCTTGTCGTTCCTGCACGGAGCACAATCACCGCAATTGTCCTTCCGCTGGCATCCGATGCATTCGCCACATCGTTTCCGTTTCTTCTTCACCTGCTTGTCCACGCTTCCGCCACTAATGTCTGTGTCCATGTCTACCGAACTATTCACGTGCATCTGGTGGGCTTTGAAGCCCGCCGTGCTGGAGATGGCTGCCACCTGACCCGAATTCTCCGACCCGATCTCCATGTTACTGGAGGCCCCGTCGCTGTCGACGCTGCTCTCCAGGCTGGAGGCCCGCATTTTCCTGCGCTCTTTCTTACGGAAGTCGTTCCTCGTCGGCGACGTCAGGTTGCCGTTGATCTTTTTCTCGATACCGTTGTACAGACCACTGTCACTGTTCTGGATCTGAGTCATGGGGTTTTGGAACTGGGTGGGATGCAAACCCACGTTCTGCAGCTTCAACGACTCTTGGTGGTGGAGTGTGGAAAGGTTGGTGGTTAATTTGATATCGGATTCGGATTTTAACACAGTAACTACCGTCGGCGAGGAGATCAACTGATTGTTCTGGATTATGGCACCGTTCTGGCTGTTGAGAAAGGTAGCAGGGTGCAGGGTGTTGTTCAGAGCTATGTTGGTCGGGGGATGGGAGTACAGTTGGATGTGTCTCTCGTCCAAAAACTGCTGTTGGATCGAAGGGATCTCTCTGGCTTGGATTGGAGCGGGCACCAGGGGATAGCGCGGGTTAACAGCACTTAAGGTGTGAAAATTGGAATTGAGAGTGGTTAAGCTGTGGCTTGGACTAGAAGAGGAATTTGGTGATATGGGGGTGAGGTTCGTCAGGGTGGTCAAGGTGGGTTCGCTGGTCGTCACGGGATCGTTGAAAGTCTGGAACTGCGACTGAAAGGAGGGTAACTTGGAGGCGCCATTCTGTTGTGCGAAGGCGTCGGCGAACGTGTTTACCGGCGTGGTGACCGAATACGACGACGTCGCCGCGTCCACAGGCTTTGACTCCCAAGGACGGTACTGCGGCTGAGAGGTGATAATGGACAGACCGTTCTCGCCCCTGTCCAACAGCCTGGTCTCGGTGTAATAGTCCCAGTTTGATATGTCTAGGAGGCGGGTGTCGTTGAACAACCGGTCCGATACCGAACTGAACGCTCCACTGGAGTCCATATCCGAGGAGAAGGTGGAAAAAGGTGGCAGGTTAGCCCCGGAGGGTACGTCCTGCACTGTGGAACTCGGAGTGGCCGGCGTGGGAGGATAGGACGGCGCCAGGGTGGTGTACGCCGCCCCAAGCCCGTCTGGGTCTTGACTTAGTGTTTCACTCATAATTTGCGGCGCATCGCTAACTCAGCATTTCTAATGGTGGCTGTTGCGTTCTTCGGCGGGCTGCTGCTAGGTGGAACTGTACTTCTATTGATTGGGAAATTTCGTTATTGTCATTGTGGTATCCTGAATTTTTCACTGAGATGAGGTGACGGGGTATTTGTACTCTCGTGTATTTGTACTGTTATGTTTCGTATAAAAATAGCATTATCCTTTGTACATTCTCTTTTATAAAAAATAATATCTGGAAAGAAAAAGAATCAATTAGTAAGTAGGTAGGTACGTTTCATCGAGCGTCAGACTAAAAATATGTAAGCATATGTAAAAATCACTGTTTAAAGGCAAATTTTTACCTAGGTATAATTTTAAATTAAAAATTAATTTCTTCCGAAACCAACCAAAGTGTATTTATTTGAAGATCACGAGGGTGAAGAAAGTTCGTGATAATATATCGTACAGCCATCTAGTAGACAAATTTCTATATTTTGTTATGAAAGAAACTTCGCCGTAGAAAGATATCACACTCGCCAATATTCGTGTTTTAAAAACACACACGTCAGGGGAAAAATGGCAAATATCTAAAAGATAAATTCTAATAAAGGGGATATTGCGTATAATTTATTTACCGATTTGTTTTGACAATATATTTTTCTTTTTATAAAAATCGTAATAAATATACTTATAGGTATAATATTGTTTTAAACAGTTATCTTGCTACAATAAACATACGTTTCCATTCCGTCCAATTACGCAATAGAAATTTAATGGACAATGGGCGAAAATCCATTATTACGCATAATTTAAAAAATGCCCAATACTAAACCTGCCCTGCCGCAATGAATTTTTATTTCCTGTTTTTCGCTTGATTAATTATTCTGTTCTGTATATATTTTTATTTGTCTAAATAAATATAATTTTTAATTACTATCCCAAAAACACATTAATCTACATCACGTTTATTAAACATCTATAATTGTCTATGAAATGAAATTTTATTATTTTTAGATTATTTAAAATATATCCGTTATAAAAATTAATTTAACATTTGCCTAAACTAACCCATCATACTTTAAAAATTTGATGTAATCACAGTAAATACAAATTATTTATTGAAATACATACATAGTATTAAATGAATATAACCTTTGGTTGCTGTCTCATTTGCTAAAATCAGTGGCGGCGTTAGCACTATTTTGCAGTTGGGTGAAAACTGGCAGAAAATTTTATTGCATGGGCATGAGCACATATTTAATAAATTCTTTTAAATATTTTGGCCAACAAAATGCAAAATATTAAAATTAATGTTAAGTCCTACATTAATAATTATTTTTAAATAATTTTTAAAATTATCTTTAGATCGTTAAAAGATCCATCACAACTTGCACTGGAAGATATTATCATTGCTATAATACGCAATTTATTCATTCCATGGAAATACTAAAATCTTGTAGAAGTGCCAGAACTGTTAAAGTACATATTAACTTTCATATTATTTGTAATCTCATATCTCTCAGAATTAAATATATTGCTTTTAAAAGGTTGTGTAATTGGTTGGGGAAGAGAAATACCGGTTGGACTCTCCAAAATCGAGCACACCCCCCAGCGTCGCGACTGCATAAATTTTACACCAATACAATATTATGAGAGTAAACTAACGACTAAAATGCTTTTTAAGTATTTAGAAGTATGTAACAGGTGTTGCATAAGTTAGTTAAAATTTTAAAACTTTTATAAGAAACGTCATATTTTGACTTATGCAAGAAAAACATAATTTTCAAAGAATTGACATCTAATGTGCTTTTCTATGGGACATTTTTATATGCTGATAGAACATACGAAAACAAAAGTGTGAATGTTTTATTTATAACAGTGCCGCAGTGCCTGGCGTTCGATGCTAAACGGCTGGTGTTTATGTAAATTTTCCAATACCTTAAGAATCAGGAAGTCTTCAAACCTTAAAACTCATTTTTCGAAACTAACATTTCGCGACGAACCTCATTTTCCCCCCTCTACTGCCTTCGTTTGGTAACGAACGAGTACCTATTTATATGTGGCCGACTTTCAGCAAGATTTCAGTTGGTTTTTATTACAGCGCATTAGGCGAAAATCTCGAGTGGCTCGATTCATTTCCGAAACAATCCCCCGCGGATTTTTTTCGTCAGCTCCGGACGGGGAAAGGTAAATATTGTTGTTTATATGCCTGTAGCGGGCCGGGGCGCTCGTGACGCGTCGTGCTGCGCCCGAGCACGTCACTCAGGGCGCTCGGGGGCCGACGCAGCCGCGTGTGCGTGCGTAACGCATTTCCTTGTTGCCGGCCAGGTCACGGTCGGCCCTGTGTGCGTCCGCGAATCCTCGCGCTTCCTCTCTCTCGTTCTCCTTCTCCAAACACGGTGGCGGCGTCGTTCGGCCCGGAGTGACTCACGATCCGCACCGCACGGAAAATCAATAGGTTTTAAGGGAAATTTGGTCTCTACGGTGCACCTCTCCGGCGCGGTGCTGCTGGCCTGCGTGCCAGCCCGTCCGCCGTCTTACGATTACGGGCTGCAATCTTTTTAAGTCACTTCGCATTTACAACATACGCGAAAATATAAACTAGACAATGCGGTGGAAATGTTCAAAAATACATACGTAAAATTCATTTTAACTTAAAAACGCAGTTACCTTGACAATCTCAAATGAGTGCGATAGAACAAAAAGCAAAACTCGTTTCGTTTTCGAGAAATTCGAAAAGTATTTTCTGAAATATCTCTGAAGATATTTGATGTAGACCAATGAAACCTAGGTTCCCTGATTTACCCACATAGAAGTAAAGACCCGCTAAGTTGATTGATTTACAAATATGTCAACCAGTGGCGGAGATACACTAGAAACCTCAGAATTTCGGCACCAATAAGTCTTGCAAATTCGATTATTTCCTTTTACTACCAATTGAATTCCTAAGAACAAATATATCTACATTTCGTTCGAAGAAAGAGCCGTTTTAGTGTTCACGTTTTTGGTAGTTAGTGTGGAAAATTTTTTGCCGCTTGTCAAATTTCAATTTTAACTAATTTTTAATTTAATTGCCATCAGCCTCATATTTGGCACAAGCACTAGGTACATCTTTCCTTACTAACTACCATCACTTTACCATACACAGTCGCCCCCTCAAGTTATATGGGATCATGTACTTTACAAACACCCTGTATATTAAAGTGAGCTTCATTCTACAAAAAATTGTTTCTAGTAATTTTCTGATCAACGTTTTCCGCCAATAGTACAAAAAATCATTGGGGTAGACATTTTTAATTTTCCAAGCGAACGACTCCTAAATAAAATAAAAATTTCTATTGCGTTATATTTAGAACTGCATTTAATTCAAGAAATTTCCATAAACTGTTTTTTGTGGAATTAATAGTTTTGGTTATTTTCGATTTACTTAACTGTGTTGTGAGCTAACTTTAATTTAAGAAAAACCAGACCTCTAAAACGCCACGTTCTTCCAACAAAGTGATCTTCCACGGACCTTCTAAGAAAATCTCTTTTCTTAGAAGGTCCATTGTTAATAACAAAAAATATATTAACCGAATTTGCAAAATACTCATTGGCGTCGAAGTTCGGGCCTCCTAGTGGTATATAACCACGGTTAATAAGAAAATAGAATCGAAAAAATGATTTTGACGATGAAAATTTTAATTTTCAAAATGGATTTTCAAAGACCGACCAATTGCGGTAACCGCAATTCTACATTTTTCCTTGACAACCCTGATTTCAGGCGTTACTGCATATGATACGTGCAGTGTTTCCACGTCTGGTGTTTTCGGGTCAGATTTGGTGGTTTTCAAATAAATATGGGATTTGGAACGATCTTTCTAGAAATATTAAGCTTATTATCATAGAGGGGATAATTTTTTCTGTGATAGAGACAGACTCGTAGAAAAAGTAGCAATATATAAGGCATCGATAAAAACGGTCAAAAGTAATTTAAGTAAAAGTAAAATATATTTTTTAAGTTTGATTACTAAAACTATTAATTTAATAAATTTTTGCCCGGCAACTCTTATAATGTATGTGTTTTTTTACCTAACTATGACCTATTTGTTATTGTCTGAAATTATTTATTTGCGACTGGTGAAAAAAAAGAAAAGAAAAAATAAAGAAAAAAAAAAAACGGGAAAAAAGCCAAAAAAAAAAAAATTAAACCCGCAAAAAAAAAACAGATTGATTTTCAAAACGACTTATGGAATATGCGATATATGTATAATGATGTGTATTTTGTATTTTCTATTTGTCCGTTTTTTTTTCTGCGATATTTGGCAAAACTATTTTCTTAAAAAATAACCCTTCACTGATCCTTTTGGCGTAACGGTTTATATATATATTATATATACATATATACTAATTTTTTTTCCCCACAAAATATCCAAATAAATAGAGAAAAATATCCGTTTATTCATTGACAGGAATCAGAATGATTAATGTGTGTATATTTTTGTCTTGTGTGGTGTTTCTACAGGTATATACATAATATGTAATGTAATACATAGATATATGTATCGTTAATACATTATAATATGTATTGTATGTACATGATGACAATAACAGCATAAGATTTTTATGGCTCATGTAACTAACAGTTTTAAGGACACCCTACGACTCTATCATAGACTATCACACTCCTTTCTTGTCATTACTTATTATATGTTTATTAACATTACGCCACATTTATCAGAATAAAGAGTAAACCGTATTTTAAAACGTATTAAATATAAATAGTAGTTGGTAATAATGTAATTTTATTTACAATCAGTTGGTTATAGATGATTTAAAAAATATATATTTTTATCTACTTGTTACCTAACCCGATTTATATAAAATCGTAAAACTGATTTCTTAGCTTCAAGTTTTGTGTACATACGCCAGTCATCATGAACGAATGAACATTTCACAATGATTTTCTTCAAT
>NW_019416984.1:51142-84537 GCF_000390285.2 Anoplophora glabripennis | reverse complement strand
ATATATATATATATGAGATACCTCATCTACTTAGTACTTATGCAGTTGCTGATGCGCTGCCGCCAATTTATTGAAATGTTTCGATATTGATCAGTACAAATGTGATAAGAAGGAAGAAATCCCTGCAATTTCACAATACAAGAAATAGTCGATCAATTGAAATTATTTTAAATTTTGAAAATAAACTAGTCTGGTAAATCTCTCCGTATTAAATGTCAATCAAAATATAAAAATAAAAAAATAACTATAAAATTTTCTAAATTTAAGGAAATTATAATAAATCTGGTGAAGGAGAAAACAAGATAATTATAGGCATTTCAAGAAAAATATTTTCATTTAGAGTAGCACTTCTCTTTTTGTTTGTCAATTATATTGAATTTTGAATTGCTTTGTTTGTATTTGAAGAATGAATATTTCTGTAAACTAAATAATAGGTTACGCCTATAAGTAACTTAAAAACGATTCGAATTAGGTAATGTTTTATCTTGAAAATTTCGAACTAAATTTCATTTCTTTTTCCAAATTATTCCAAAATATCGGCGGGTGAGAACTTGCCCCACCCCGCCCCGTATATCTGCAAATCGATTCAGAATTGTATAATGTTTAATGAATCCGTTCTTTGATCCGTCCCGAAACTAAAATTATTTTTCTTCCTAGCAGCGTAAATTTCCCTTGATTTGAACGATAATCCCCATCATTATCTAGCCTGAGAGTTCTACTACTCAAATCGACGCCGATGACATTTTCCCGTGATAATCCACCGGCGGCAATCGGAAAAAGATCGAGCCGGCTCAAATGCCACGTAAATAAGGACGGAGGATAAATAAGGGAAAGTAACGGGACCGCGCTGCGCATGTGCCGCGTTTTGGTCGATCCCAGGACGCCGACTAAACTTGCAAAACATTCGTGTTTTTCGTTTTGGGGCTTTAAAGAAAGCGAAGGTGATAGTCGGGGATATTTCGACGAGCACAGTTCCATCCGAAATTATGTTACTCAATGTTGTAGAAGATATAGGTACATTTTTTTTAGTAAAAAAAAAACGATGTCAAGAATTCACATATCATAACATTAAAAATAATATTAATATCTGTTAATTTACATCTTTCTGATCTAAAATATTTGCATATTTTAAAGCAATAAAGTACAATATTTAAATCTTACGATAAAATCCGAATCCATGTCTAGTTAAATTTTATAAGGATTTTGGTTATAGCTAATTAAAAAAAAATAAAGAAACTAGATTTTTCATATTTTATGTTAACTTTGACTTGCTTTTTTGAAACACAAAAATTGTAATTTATCCTAAAGAATTCAAAACGAATAAGACGCTTTTTATATTGAGTTTAATTTCTTAATCAGTTGGACAGGCTCTAATAGGTTTAGCACCAATGTTATTAATACATAAAATATCATTTTATTTTTGTGCTCTTTAAGAATCTTTTATGAATTACTTTTCCGAAAATGCATCGGAAAATACTTTTAAAATTAAATAAAAAATGTGAAAAAAACTTGTTAAATGAGACTATTGAAATTTAGTTTGGACGTGAGCAACCATTTTGGAGATAATAATGCGTTTCTTGGTGTGCACGGTTGTTATCCTGCAACTTTTTTACTAAACGTTTTGGGATATACCTAAATAGGAAACTTTCTGCTTCAAATAATACTTCATATTTTCTGTTTCAGCTTGGTACAAGATTTTAGAAACATTGTCTTTAATAAAAATGAATAAATACATAAAATTCAAAATATTGATTCACTACTAGAACAAGGATTTACATGGTTTTATATTAGGTAAAGACACTGTTCATTAATATGTTTCTATGCTTTATTTTAAGATTAATAGTTCAAAAAGTATATGTAATTTGTAATAAACTGAATAAATTTAACAATACAACATAATTTATATAAAAAAAGTACAGTATAGCAAGCTGCAATATACATGTCTGGTAATAATTTGTTTAAAACTTTTGTAATGCGTAAATTTTCCATTTTCTATATCTGTAGTAATGGCTGACAGTAGCGTATACTGAACAGACCCGAAAAGTGGGGGGGAGTGAACTTCTGGACGAATAGAAACAATAGGTTTTAAGTAAAATTAATTACGTATTTTAAATTTAACATTCTAGGCTCCCCCTTATACACGTGACTGACGGCTAACGATTTATTAACAAACTATGCAAAAAGTTCCAGGATAAACTAAAAATTTCTTCAATTTTTTTTTCGGAAAACACCTACTAAATGCGTCTAACTGCAAATTTGTTTTGCAAAGGGCAATTTTATGAAGAACCGTTATGAATCCTACATACTTTTTACAGTGTATGAGGATGTGCGTTACATATACATTCAAAATTATTAAAATTATATACATAGTTAATATTCAACTAGGTAAGTAACAGGTAATTCGAATATTGCTTCTGTTATATACAACAAAGGAAGTGGACAGAAAATGTATTTTTGAAAAAAAAACAGTAATATTTACAAAAGAATGTTTATAAGAACCGTTTCAGTTGTACTTCACACGTAAAGAACATTTTTGTTGCCTTAGAAAAGAACGCCTATTACGATATATATTAAATAGAGTGTTTTGAATATATCAAAATGATCGTGAAACAGAACAAAATTTAAGAGTTGTATTTGTTTAAAAATTATGTAGGTAATTAGGAATTTAATTTTCTTTAAAAAAATTATTATGTGCACCCAAGTATACTTATTTGTTGTCGGATTCACGAGACGCCTATATAAATAGGTAAAGTCTAAAACAATAAGGCATTATTTCAAATATGGCATTCATTGTATAAAGTATATACCTAAATGTTTATGTTGTTTCAAACATTTATAATGTTATAAACCAAAAAACCTAAATTTGCCCCGACCAACAAAATCCTGATATTTGTCACCTTTTCACAATAAAAAATTTGAACTGAACTATTCTACAACAATCGTGGTATGTACAGGGAGAAGAACTGACCATGTGTAAATAAAAAAAAGTGTTCGCACACACACACCACCCTACACGCACTATAGAATCGACTGACGACGCTGTTACGCACACTTTCAAGCTCTCTCGTGTCTCGCGCGCCTTGCTTCACATCTGTCGTGCTCGCGGGCCAATCACAAGCGATTCTGGCGATGTCAGTGGCTCTCGACAAAAGTTCGCTCTCTGTAAATTGCAAAGCTGCTTCTTGCCGCTTTTCACGATTTCCCGCTCTATACGAGGGAGATGGTTGCCTCTTTCCTTAGGCTTTCATTGAATAAAAACTTATGGTTATAGGCATGGGCGTCCGACTGGTGGCAGGGGGGCGCCTGCAACCCCCTGCCCCCTTTGGCTTTTACATCAATGAACAAAGATGCCGTCTCATCGGAAATACCTATTAATTATATTTTTATTTTCCCTTATGTTATTTATTTACTTTTGGCTCTTTGTCAAATTTTTTACGGACACCCAGGGTTAAAGGAAAGACAAAATTTCAAGTATGCAGACCTATGTAAAAAATCCTGCGGTACCAGAATATGCAATCAGAAAAACAATTGAAAATTAATTTAAAATGATATAAGTATACATGCAAGGTGTCCCGTATCGTTACACGCCTATGAATTATTGGCGGATAATAAAAAATAGTACAAATTCATTCTTAAAGTAAATAAAGAATGTTATTATTTAAGAAAAGATCAATTAATAATATTTTCAAAATGTCCACCTCCTTATTGAATGCAGGCTTGTGCCCGTAAGCCAACTGATGGCGTAATTATCCGTATTTGACGCTTGTTTTGTCGTATTTGTTCGGCAGACTGCTGCATAGGCTCTCTCTTGTATTTGAAACTTGCGCGAAGACTAAATATTTCATGTGCCCCCATAAATAAAAATTAAAGGGATTGTGATCGGGTGATTTAGGTGGCCAGGCAACAGGACCACCTCGACTAATCGATCTTGGATAAATTGACGGTAACCCAATTTCGGACAGCAATTCCGAGATATGGTGGTGCCCCATCCATTTGAAACCACATGTGTAGGCGAACATTCAGTGGAACATCCTCTAGAAATCCTTGCAGTTCGTCAATATGAAACTGAAGGTAATTGTCCGCATTTAAACTCGCGGGAAGAACGACAAGACCAATCAACACGTCATCGATTAGGGCAGCCCAAACGTTAACTGATAGTTCATATTGAAACTTAGATGTGCGTATAGCTTTGGGATTTTCTGATGCCCATACCTATGCAGATTTCTCAGATTTGTAACACATCTTTTCAGAGAACTGTTCTGCAGAAATGAAAATTATGTCTCAATATCCAGGTAGAATACACTAGACGAGCATAGTGATCTGCCTTCAGCAAACTTTGCCCCTTACGATAATGATACGGATGTAAGTCCTTACATTTTCAAATTCGCCCGCGGCACTTGTCTAGAGATTCGACGTAGGTACACTAATAGTGTTGCATCCCTTACAAAAGTATCTAATAGTTATAGATAATAACGCAGTCCGCATTCCCGAAATGAGGAAGTTGCATCAAATTTTCTTTTTTGAAGCAAAATTTATTTAAAGTGCAGAAAATTACGATAAAAGTATGTTTCTATACGTAAAACCCCTTTAAACTTAACTATTAATATGTAATTAATTATTAAAATATTGAATATAATTAGGTGGGCGAAAACGGTCCCTAATTGGTCAAGCAATTTGTGACGTCAGGATCCGGACTGTCAAGATGCGGGAGGCTGGCGCTGTCATTGCATTGCTGTCATTTAATCTTGTGTTGAATTAGTTTGTGTTCGCATTGAATTCTGAGTGGTTTTGAGTAATTAGTTTTAGTGTATAAATTTAAAAACAAGTTTCGTTAATCTTCATAGAGTCTACGAACATTTTCACAATATCTACCCAGGCAGCTTTAATACGCGGCGGTTTCAGGATCAGAATTACAACACGAGAACGTGAAAAACATAACAGTGTCTGAACATAAATATTATAGTACCCATGTGTAGTTCCACAAAACAAACTGCCCCCAACAAACTATTTAATGTACCAAAGGATGAGAAAATGAGGATGAAATCATGCAAACATATTTTATAGAACATCTATTTTTGACAAATTATCAGATTGCTCTTGGATAAATCCGGCTTCTGTAGCCACAGAATGTACAGTTTTTAAAATAATTAACAATTTTGTGTTAAGTAAAAGCAAAAAATATAAAATCTATCCGGCACACGTTGTTTGCATCAACACAAATGAGTAAGAGTGAGACAGACTACAGAACACGACTCTACACGACTCGTTTAATTTGGACCGATACCGGATCGTGACGTAAGAGTCAGCCGTCTTTGTTTAAAACTGCGTTTTAGTGCATAGAGAATTATTTTGAATTTATTTTTATAAATTTAAAATTTATGTGCAATTGACTTTTTACGATCAAAGAAATGTAATAAGAAAAGAAAAAAAAAATGTGAAACTTTCTCATTGTCTGTGTACTTCTAAAAACGCTCTGTATTGCGGAATGCACCTATTTGGAAAGCGATGTCGGTATTCAATAACTGCTTGACGTGCACTGCCGTTACATTAGCCATACACAAAATGCATGTCTGCATACTCTGGAGAAGGAAATCGGTAAAGCATTTTGATAAAGAAAACATTTGCACTCAATAAGAAGCTGCTGTCTGCACTGAAACTTATGACGGCTGTGTGTCACTGTCAATAATTCTCGATTTAAAAAAAAAACAACCTTCACAGTAATCTGAATAATTTTTTGTTTATTTTGGTTTATTTTACTTTAGTGGTTCATCATTTACTGAAAGAACTAACAGCCTTGTTTATCATAAATCCGTTTAGGTTGTGTCTGTGATTTCCAAAAAAATGGTGGTTTTTATTTACTTTACGAATTCATTTTTATTATTATCGTCAAATAATATTCATAGGTGTGTACCTCTGAAACAAGTAAACATGGTTAATATACGAGTTTAGCATTTTTTTTACTTGAAAAGAAGTGTACTTTACGCTCCCAAAATTTGAACATAACAATACGGGTCACCTTGTATATCGCCTTCTATACGTTTATTATTGCATTATTCTGATTCTGCACTAGGTAAGGTGAAGGCACAGTGAAACAAAAGTGTTTTTTAGGTATAAAAAAGAAAATATTTATTATTTTTACGAAAACAAAGATTAGTCTCTTCTTTAACAAATCACAATTTCAAATTTAAGGCACGTATTTATAAATTAAAGTTATTGGCACTTTTCTGAGATCAGGTTTTTGTTGCACTGTGACCCAGATTTGAGGTACAATAAAAGGTGTGTGGGTACAGTAGGACATCAGTGTCATCAGTGCAACATAACAACATAAAATTATTATAAAAAAATATATAAAAAATCAACTTTTTTTAACACCTAAAATAAAAACTAACCCAAATTAAATATTTTGAGGAATGTAATATAGGTACATTTGCTTGACGTTTCGTTTAACTAGTGTCATATTCATCGTTTTCAGAGTCATAATATGTGAAAGATTACCTTACACACGTTTTACTGTGCCCGTTTCATTCTGCCCCATGACCACATTTTTTAAAAAAGAATTACAAATATTTGAGGTTAGAGATATCGGCCTTTAAATACATAAAATATTACAACAAAGATGCACAATTAGTAGGAAAACAGGCACACTCATGACAAGTGAATAGGCCCATTCAGTAAAATTTTTTTATTGCATATTTCAAAAGTTTACCCTTTAATTAGTTAGTATGCCAAAAATCAATTTTTTGTTTCAACGAGAAATGTGTGAAATAAATTAATGAAAACAGAGCGCGGAAAAACGTTGAGCAACCATTGCTGACGTCATAATACCGGTACGGGCGACTGGCAGAGCACTCCGCTCGCTCATCCCATTCTGTGTTAATACATATGGTGTGTGGTTCGCTTGGCAGTTTCGTGAATCATTGTTTTTATGTCTAAATGGGTCGAAACCGAGGATTGTACAAATATTGTATAGTTCCAGGCTGCAAAAGTACCTCAGGATCGACTCCGAATAAAATATTTATTTCATTACCGAAAAATGAAAAGTTTGTGTGATGTTATCCACGGTTTCCCCAGCCACGGTATGCAACTCAAAACCACCTTCGTTTTTCTTTGGATGCACGTCTAGGGGGTTGTAAAATATTATTATTTGAACATTTAGAGCACAATTCTCAACTTTATGCCGGAAATAAATTCTGCCCCATCTAAATGTTCGTGTTCACAAAAAATTCGAAATACGACGGCGACAGGGACCTATAAGCAGTTAAGAACCACTCTAGTTTTTCTTTGGTTTTCCATCTAGAGGGTTTTAAATATTATTATTTGAACATTTAGAGCAGAATTATAAAATTTATGCTGGAAAAAATTTCTGCCCCATCTAAACGTACCCGTTCACAAAAATTTCGAAATACGTCGGCGAGAGGGACCTATAAGCAACTCAGAACCACCCTCGTTTTTCTTTGGTTGCCCGTCTAAGAGGTTATAAATATTATTATTTAAACATTTAGAGCAGAATTTTCAAATNTGGGGACTTTTGACACTTTATTTCTAATGGTGTACCCAAGGTCTCCACCAAAATTTAGCTCTGTCGGAATTTTCGTTATTTGACCACTATTTTTATGACTAATTTGACCGGACTATATGTGTTTCATTTTTGCTGTTATATTTTGATAACTACAATCAGTTATAACTTTGTTAAATGTTAACTTAAACCTGTATTTTTTTACTCTGTCGTATGTAGATTGAAATTTCCTTTCAAGCCATATACTTAAGCATTGTTAGGGTTGTTTTAGAGATATTTGCAACTTTCTCTTTTTTGGACAGTTTCTCTTGTATCAGACCTGTTGTCAAATTTGCCATGACAAGAAACACTCCAATAACAATTATTAAAATAACTTGACATTTGTCAAGTTAGTTGTGTTGTTGTGTCTGTAATAGTTTTAACCGAAAATTTAACTAAGCCTAGGGATCACTTAAATTATTATTCTAATGAAGATTATTTATTCACAATAATATTGTATACGACGGAGAAGACGAACGACGACGATGACGACGTTTTCGTCGTCGTCGTTGTTGTCGTCTTTCGTCGCATGGCGGTTTTTGATTGGAGGCGGCGTTGCGGAGGGAACGGGGACGGCGAATTCAAGATTGGGACGAGACGGTGAAGCCGTCTCGGGGTCGGATGTGAGGAAAAAACTTTTTTTTTCTTTGTTACAATTTTTATTACGATCGTTTCAGGTTTTATCCCATCTTTAGATAAACAACAACACAACCATGCATTATCAAAAATTTCCTATTAATCCTAATTAAAATGTAAAAGTATTTTTTTTTGTTACAATTTTTCTTAATAAAATGAATTTATATCGTAGTATCAACTTATAACCAAAAAAATTCAAAATTTAGAAAGCCAATAATGGAAACATGAAAAAGATAACTATTTTTTTTCTTTTAGAATTTTGATTAAATAGGCGGTTTGGGTACTAAAAAGATTTTTCAAATGTCTACATTACCTTGCCACCCATACTACAATACTTAACAGTGCTAGTAGGCACTGATTTTGTAGGTTGACTGTAATTTCAGTTTAATCTTTAAGTCATTGTACGTGCCATTTCTTAATGTTAACATGTTACTTCGATATGGATACACACACATACGACGAATTATTTACAACATGCCTAATTTTATTAGTAAAAACAATCAAATACAATAAAAAATGCAGGTGACTGCAAAATGTTTCCCTAGGTTTGCTAGCCAATCTGCAGTCTAGAATATTAGTATGTCCCGGAATCCATGCTAATTCAATACATAATAATAATAGTATGTCCCGGAATCCATGCTAATTCAATACATAATAATAATAATATTTATTATCCAATAGACAATACAATTAATTGTATAGGAACAGTCACAGTCAATTCTTACAAACTAATACAAATACAAACAAAATAAAAATAAAATAAACAGAATAAACAGAAATCAGGTAGCAAAGTACTCATCCAATGTATTATAGGTATGCATTTTTCAATCAAAAATCGTTTTAAAGCTATTTTAAAAGATCTTAACGTAATACATTTTTTAATTTCTGCATTTAAATGATTACATAATATTAGGCCTAAACAGTTAGGTGAGTTATAAGCCACCAGTCGTTTGTGAAATGGCACACGAAAATGGTTCACATGCCTTGTATTGTGTGTATGCGTATCCACAATATATGCGAATTTATTCTTATTTATAAAAACATATGTACACATATTTTCAATTTCAACTGCTGTTATAACCTGGCCTAAAGAAAAAGCATTAGTCCCGAAATTAATGCGACAAAATTTGATCACAGATTCTTAAGACAAATTTAGCGGACTCGTATTTTTTCTTTTTGCCAAGTGGCCCCCTCTTTCGGAGTTACAGCCCCCTGAAATTCGCCCCTAAAAATAGTCTTTTCTTATATCTCAGTCTTTTGTTATATCTCATCATCAGATGAGAACTAAATTTGGTACACAGGTGTTTCATCACATGTGCAATCTGATAGTGCTACGCTTTTTAAAAAATTATCGCAAATTTGAATTTCTTAAAAATTATCAGTTAGCTAGAAAGCCATTGAATTTAGAACCTTATTTTTTTGTCTCTTGATATTTGTTTCGTAAAACGCAATGTTTTTGGGGAAAATGGCGAATCACGATATGCATTCGATCACATTTTGACATTTTTCTGGACAACATTGCGTTTTACGAAAAAAATATCAAGCAATACAAAAAAGTTTCTAAATTTAATGGCTTTCGTCTATCGGACTAATAATTTTTAAGAAATTTAAATATGCCACCAAATTTTTTTGGCTCCGAAGACAAGGGGACCCACGAAAAATTGTCTTAAGGGGGTTCTCCGCCAAAAAGATCAGATTCCACACGTCATAAAACCCCTGTGTACCAAATTTAGAGATTTTCGTACAACAGGGTTCTGAGATATAAAAAAAAGATTATTCTTAGGGGAAGATTTCAAGGGACTGCAAAAATAAAAAATACGGGTCCCCTAAATTTGTCTTAAGAATATTGACCAAATTTTGTTGCATTAATTTCGGGACACCCTATGTAAATTGACATAAAAATATATTTTAATGTCATATAGGTAGATAGAGATATCATATTCATAACGCCTTGAAATTACGTATATAAAGCGATGCTTGGTCACTGTGATGCTCTACCTATCTAAAATAAATATCAATTATCACTCGGCCCGAGTTCTACCACCAAATAATCACATAATCCATAACATACCTATACTCGAATATTCTATTATTAATAAAATCAGTTGAAAAGCGTCCAATTTCAGAGTTTCAAGATCCCGAAATCAAATTTTTTGTATTAGCAGGCACAGCAGTGTTGCCAGATTTATAGAATCAAATATCGGATGGAAATCGAAACACTATCGTATATTATCGCACGCATTATCTTATTAATTTGTTATTGTATACCCAGTTAATGAAGACTAAAATAAATAAAAGAAAATATGAACAATATATTTTTAAAAAAATTGTGCAAAAAGTACCTATAAGTACATAGTACAAATAACTCATACCTACTTTCTATTTTCAAAACAACCACTGTGGTTAATAATTCTTATGGGAAGGCAGACTGAGGAAAAAATTGTTGTTAAAATATCAGTAAGCAATTATAACTGAAGAAAGATGTTAATAAATTACAAATTGTGTAAAAAACTTATTTATTCGTCATTAGCAACATGTTCACACTCACACACAAACTTTTACACAAAAATAAACGTTAGCTTCATAATATGTATAAATGTAATAAATGTTTCTCTATCTGTATTGACGTCCGATTTATATCAAAATTTCAACAGATTACGAATTTTGTTAAGAAACAAACAAAAACAATTCCGCAATATCAAATATGTATTATATTTATGTTTACAATAAGTTAACTAAAAATTTTACTTACAAATTACCGTATTTTTTAATATTATGGTACATGTACGAGAATATCGTATACAATAAGTTAATTTAATTTTTAAATTTAATTTCTTTAAAAATAATGTTTTATTTTTTATTTATTTTTTTAATAATAATAATTTAATTTTAATTAAATTTTAAGTTAATTTTGTTGTCAAAAATAATCGTACACCTGGCAACACTGAAGCTCAGAGACTGGCAAACTTAATGCAATTAGAACTGAATCAATTTTCTTTTAGGTGATAGTGACGTCACAATGGTCGCCGTTTTTTACAACAAAACCATTACTTTCATTCAGTACTGGACACCCTGGACATTCGCTTGCTTGAAAAGTAGGTATGTACCTACAAGATGGTGTAGTGAGTGGAAGCGTAAAATATACGTATACGTACCTACATGCAAATATTATGTAGGTAAAGATTTCAGCAATATTTACCGTTTTAAAGTAGGCAACCAACTGTACAGCCAGTTGATCAGATTATTTAAACATTAAAATCACTTATTGCAATATATTTACTGAAATATTGCAGATAGGATCGTGTTGGAATAGTTCATTTCGTTAGTTTGTTTAGAAATATAAAACTGACTAAGGTATCTATTCTAAAGTCCTTAAAACTTTGAAATTAGTTTTAAAAGTTCTGCAAAATGAGACAAATTTAAGTGTGTTTTATTTTATTTAAAGTTATTCAAATTAATTAAAATTAAAACATTTTTTTTACCTGGAAATCCCATCAAATGAAGTGCAAAAGATACCTATCTAACTTCCTAGACAATTAATTACGTCTGATAATATTGTGAGAAACAACTACTTCATGGGCTACATGCCCTAATTAGCATTGAATTATACCACCGATATCTAGTAAATAGCTAATTAATAATTATCTAAAATAAAAATTAGAAATGACATAAAATATATTAAATACGATAACACATAAGTACCTGCCACATTGAAATTATTTAATAATGTAATCTAAAGAAATATCTTGTATTTGTGCCGTAGACCAACACGCCAAAATAGCCACGAGTTAAGATCTCCAATATATCTGCTTTTTCAAGTAACATCCTAAAGCAAATATGTTGGTTTAATTTTCTGCATGTCGATAAACTTGACAAAATGAAAAAGAAAATTTTGTGGTGCATGTCTGGGATATCATGGAAAAAAACTGAATTCAACAGTTGAATGATTTTCTACCTCTACATAGTTAAAGATAGGAACTGCAAATAATGATAATGATAACAGTAAGAATGTACATTTTTTATTAATGACATAACTGTTTCTCATCTAATACAGCTATTTTTTTGGATGACTTAGAAGTTCTACAGTATTTTTTTTATTTTTCAATGCAAAGTAAAATAATTGATAATTTTTCCCTCAAATTTGGTTCACATTTCGAATTTTGGCAGACATACAATAATCTATAGTATTATTCTAGTGACCTTCAAAAAAATTATTATATTATTATATTTAAAATGTTAATATGAAAAAGTAGACGTTGACACACTGTATATTTTGAATATCTAGACAACCAATTAAGCTTATGTTTCGCTGCGTTAACTTATAAATACGTCAACTACTCGGAAACTGAATATTTTGACTTATTTTGAAAATTCAGTCATTTTCTAATTTCTTAAAAAAAATAGGTCCCACTTTACAGTTACGGTTTTTTTAAACTTTAAAATGAGTTTACCATAAGTTCAATAACCCGAAAATAAAACTTTAAAGCTTCTTGTGTTGTAAATATAATTTATAAAATTTATTAGTTACAAATTGGTTTTTAAATATAACCGTTGAAAGTTCAATAAATTATTGATATAGGAAATTTTTAATTTCTAAAGAAAACTGTAATATTTAATTTCGAATAAAGTCCCACAACTCTGTTAGAAATACAATTTAATCGCCAAAAAATCAAAAAAAAAAATTGTCGCTGTGGAAATTTTGAAATTTCTAGTATTTGAAATCCTATTTGTAACAAAATCCCATAAATTATATTTGTAACGAAAGCAGTTTTAAAATTATTATCGATTTATTTAACAATCAACCTGCACGAAAATTTTATTTCTTTTAGAACTGTATCAATTTGTATAACTTGTTATAACCGACAACAATTAATAGTGGAAAAAAAAATAAAATATCTAATATGTACTACAAATTAATTAAGATATTTAAAATTATTTTAACATTTAAATATTGTCGCGCGATTGAAAACACATTGTGACATCATTTAGTGCAAGCGAGACACCATCTGCTTCTAACTCTTGTTGCTTACTATGCTTTCACCGTCGGGTTGTCCTGTTCCTGTCATTCAACTTCTCATTCTTGATCACAGCAATTAGTGTGGCACACGTTTAAATCTTTAATAATCAATTATTAACTGACAACCCCTAAAAGATTTCCAATATGCATTTTGACTACATACTTATTTAAGGTTATAAGCTACTTTTAGATAACTAAAAAATATATATACAGTAGAATCTCTATAATCCGGCACGTCCAGTAATTCGGCATTATTTTTTCCACGTTTGTCTACTATCCTCGAAGAATACAGTAAAATCATTACAATATGCATGTTATCCAAACACCCTGTATATATATTTTTGTACTATGTGTAAGTATATTATTTTATAACAATTATTAACTTATAAATGTCTATTTATTATTATGCTGACAATAGAAAATCTGCTGAGTTGCTCGCTGATAATAAATCATATAAAAACCCAACCAGCCGCTCAGGAGGACGACTATAGATTCACTTTTCATGGTGTTAGTTGTAATTAGGCAATAAGTGTTTTCCTCAATTACATGTTATAATTCAAGTTATCTACGGTTAAGTGTTGCTGAAATTCATGGGATTAGAACTGCTAGGGGTTGGTCAATTAGCCACAACTTCCCTGTAGAGAACAAACCAATAAGTTACATATACAGGTTCGGAAAGTTCCCATGGTACATCGGCCGTTACGTGAGAGCGACAAAGTAAAGTAAAGAAATCCATGCGATAGACAAGGATGGCTATAGTGAAGACGTTTCATAATCAGAATAGGCACCGCCCATTTCGGGTTAGAACTATTCAGATTATGAAACGTCTTCAATGTAACCATCCTTGTCCATCGCACGGATTTCTATGACTTACTTTATCGCTCTCACGTAACGGCCGATGAACCATGGGGACTTTCCGAACCTGTAAATGTACCGATCTCTTTGTTAATAAACAATTAAAAGTAATGTTTTTTAATTTTTTCTCTAAATCTTGGTGTTGCAGAATGTTGTGTTTTAAGGTAGTTATCGCCTAAATGAACACTCAGTATAATTAATTGTGCACCTGACGATACTTTTGCAAAATTTCAACGCATTTTACCACATTGTTTCCGAGTTATGCTCAATCAAAGTCGACTACGCTTAGCATAGGTTTAATGGCACTGCCTTGAAAAATGTCGTTACAATGAAAACATGTGACTAAATAACCCATTCGAGTAACTGCTCAAATTTTAGGCGCCACTAATTTGTGTGGAAATATGTTTATATGTAATGATCTGGAAAGGTCTGACCGGCTAGGATTAAAAACATTAATATTCAAACTTTTAAGTTTTCCGAAAATTATTATTCACATAAATGAAACGCGTCAATGTCACGCATTGAGGAAATGTTAGTTTGCTCGTGCGCCGACCTACAAAATTTTGAACTGAATCCATTTTAGTTTCAGGTTGCGTTTTTCGTTTTAAAGGATTTACAGTTTTTATGTTTTTACGGAAATCGCCAACATGCAAATAAAGTTTTGCGTTTCAAACAAAATTACTGGACACGTAGCTTCAAATCATTTATGAAAGCTCTGTATGTAGTAATACCGGCTGAAGGACTTAACTTGATGAACATTTTGTGTATCAAATAAAATACATCTATTTGTACTATTTTTCCAAGTCCATGTTTGCTTGATTTAAAAAAAAACTTGTTGGTATGAATATTCCGATTCTGTTTACAAATAAAACCTAAATCAAATCTTTTTTTTTATTACGACAACATCACAATATAAAATTGAAACATCGAAAACTACAAAAGGGAAGTTTCCATCACAATCCGAGTCTGCTCCCTATTCTCCGTCTTTTGTTTTTTAATACCGCTCTCCTCGACCCCGCTGTCACTTTTCCTTTTCTCGGGTGCTTCTACACTCTTGAAAATACTGTTCTTGAATTCTTCATACTTCTCAGTATTAGACAAAAGACTGCCGCTTTGGATCACATCACACGTTTCCGGCTTATGGTCAGTCTCGTTACTGTTCGATGCGATTATGATCTTTTTCACGACTTGGGCATCATGATAGTCGTTCATCCGAGCCTGGGCGCTGCTGGATGTGTCGCATTTCAGGATCTCACGAAGGACCATTGTTGCGTAAGAGGATGGCTCTAAATCGAATTCCATCACCAAGGCTTTATATTTTCCCTCTTAAAAAAAAAAAATAATAATACTGTATAGATGGATGGATCAATTAGGAGTGACAAATCAGGCTCGATTTTTGTGTACAGTGTACAGAACACTGGTTTTAATATATTTCCTATTTGAAAGGTGAAACAATAATTACAAAAAGGTTTACCACAATATCGCGTCCAAGACCAGAAGGGAACTCCCAAATCCCCTCTATGTCTTGAGCATCGAACCCTATAGTACCATTTTTTGCTGTGCCTGTTAGGTCCCTCCTTCCAAGTGGTTGACTTCTACATTGTTTTAATTATTATTATTATTATTATTATTATTATTATTATCAACCACTCAGCAACAGTGGAGTGTGTACAGGAAGTAGCTGTTTGTTGAACTTTATACTAAGGCAACAATTTTGTCAATTAAGACTTTTTATATCATGTTCTAGAAAAAGTGTGTACATAAATTATTATTAAATTTAAAATAATTTTAAATAAAGACTGGGTTGTTGCTCTTTTTATATTTAACTTACAGGGTATTAAAGTTAATATAAAAAAAACCTTTTTCTTCAAATATCCCAAAAAGACCATTTTGATAAAACTCGGCACATTTTTAGTAATAGGTAAGGGGTTTAATTTGATGCATTTTGATTTAATTAATCCAGGTACGTCCCTAAAGAAAAATTTGAGCAGGCCGTTACCGTTTTATTAAGTTTGATATTATTTTTAGATTAATTCAGAATACAATTTTTTTGTCTACTTTGCTTAATTAAAAAGGAATTAAATTCGTTTATCGTTCGTATATATTCGTGACTGAATTTTCTTTTAAATTTCTATTTAGGATGACAGCATAGGGCCGCCCCTGAAATAATTACATCTAAGTAATTGTAAATGCATCAAATTAAGCCATCTACTTATTACTAACAACATGCCTAAGTTTTATCAGAATCGGCCAAGTAATTTTTGAGATATTTGAAAAAAAAATGTTTTTCTATTATCTTTAACACATGTATGTATCTCGAAGACAAAGCCTTAAAGCAGACAAGTTCATATAACTTTTCTTTTTATTTTTACAAGTTTTATCACCTATTTAATTTTCCTGTTTAATTTTGAGAGACACTGCATAAACATATGGGTCCACAAATCAATAGTTAGACATAGAAATATGAAACTTTTGCTAGAAATACAATTTGAAATACAAACTAATCATGAAAAAATCAATGTCAAAAATGTGCCAATTATTTTCTCAAACTTCCTGAATACGTTGTATTTAAAATCGTATATTTTGGAAATAAAATCAAATGAATTATTTTAATGAAACGAGTAGTTCTAAAATTATGTTAGGTTTAATAGGCCAACCAATAGACATTTTTTGGCACAATTAATTATTACAGCAAATTTCATGTATTATACCTTTTGAAAAATAGTTAGTAAATGAAAATCCAAAGGATTCCCAGCAAAGTCGTGAACAATTTTTTCTTTTAACAATAAAAACTGCAAAAACATGACATTCTTTTGGTTTTTTTTATATCTTGAAAAATAATGATGGAATCAATAGGACTTCTGTAGACAATAAAAAAACCTATAAAATGGTTTTTTGTGCGACCCAATTGGTTCATTTTTTATTGAGAAAATCCGGAAAAGCCTCTAAAATAGACCTTTTTTTCAAAAATTTATAGCTCCGTTGTTGAAGTTGGAAATTTGGGTCCTTTTTTGCACAGCATGACGATTTATCAAAAATGGTCCGATTTAAATTCTGAAAACGGCATCTGAAAGTAGACGACAAAATCTCCAACGTATATCTCGGATTTTCGCTTGGGTGATGGGAAATATGCTAAAAACCTTAAAAGTCGCCCGAAACCATGGAAAGTATACTCGAGCCAAAGTCGGGTAGCGGTAGTGGGGAAAGCAGCGAGCAGAGGAGAGTATATGCCGCTGGGCCGCTATTTGGTGATTCAGTAGATTGTCCACGAAAAAGTTAAGTAATCAATTTTTGGTCTTTAAGTTACAGGTCTTCAAAGTTGTCAAAAATAAAATTAATTTAATTAATAACCTCATAACCTTTTTACCGATCGCGTTAAAATTTGGCACATTTATTTCGACTATTATGGCTTATTATTTCTTAAATCTTTAATCAAATCTATATACTGGGTGATAGTTTTCTGCGGTTACTTCTTCCTTTTAGTGGTCAAAACTTTTACAGTAGTCGTATTTTTTTAAAACGGACAGCAATATTGTCATTTTATTCTCGTGTTCCTTTAGGATGCAAACTATGAAGTGTCCGCAGTGTATCAAGACAACTAAATGTAATGTGAAACTAATGTTCACAAAACTTTAAAAAAGCAACTTCTTCAGCCATTTCATTTAAGTCCCACTCAAAGACTTGAAAGGAACGGAGTTGTAAATTTTCATAATTTGCATGTGTGGAGTGATGAGAATCCTAAAGAAACACGACAATAATCGCATTACACCTGATAGCCACAGAAATCAACATCTTGTTTTCATCGCCTACTGTACTCAAAGTTTTAAATCCGTGACACTGCTATGCAAATTGAAACGTACAGACCTGCAAATAATGCAATTTTTCTCAAGAATGGCTTTCTGTAGGCGATTTTCCCAAGAGACAATATTTTTTTTAAATGAAACGACCTTTTCAATGTTGCTGCCCGTTTTAAAAAAATACGACCACTGTAAAAGTTTTGACCGCTAAAAGGGAGAGGCAACCGGAGAAAACTATCACCCACTAAAGCTTTAAGAAATAATACGCCATAATAGTCCAAATAAATGTGCAAAATTTTAACGCAATAGGTAAAAGCGTTATGAAGTTATCAATTAAATTAGTTTTATTTTTGAGACAACTTTGAAGGCTTGTAACTCAAAAACCAAAAGTTTTTTATTAAACTTTTTTTTTCGTAGATGATATTTATTTATCGTCTTGAATATGCAGTCAACCGTTGTTGGTGAAATTTGCGGAAAAATATAGCGTACCTACACCACCGAATTCTACACAAAAATTTAATAAAACATTCGAAATTTCAAAACCCACATAGAATTTAATGATGAGAAAATTTCAAACAAAATTTGCTAATTTAAAAATCAAAATAGGGACGGATAGTCAACCTTGAGACCTCGAAAAATATTCCATTTTTTTATTTTTCACAAAATTAAATTGTCTACATTTTAATATGATCTAAAATTCCAGTTTTCAAATTTCATAATTAATTTTATGAAAATTATCTATTAAAAAAATATATGATCATGGAAAAAAGAATTTTAAATACATAAGTGTTTAAGATATTAAGGTTGACCACCACTATTTAATTTTTTTTGCAAATTTTGTTCGAAAAACTAGAACAAGTTTAATTGTTATGAGCTGCATTAGTTTTGTCTGTCTCCATGGAAAATATGAGTGTGTTGAAGTCAGCTCTTCCTATACAATTAAAACAGAAATAAAAATATTCCTCACCATTAACATCTGCGGGTTCAGGGTCACCCCTTAACTCCTCAAAGTCGGACCTTATTAAATTATCCGTTGGATCATTGTAATGTAGTATCTTCCAAGAAACATTCTTCACACGTCCCAAAATCTTCCTGTAGTTTCCACACAATGTGTACATCCTGAATGGATAGACTTTTATCAACAAATTACAATTTAGAATTATTATTAAAATTCAAGAATAAAGTGAACATCTAAAATCTTACTTTACTTTCTGCCTGGTCATATCTAAGGTGAGGCCGTACTTCTCTAATTCTTCCTTATAATATTGTTTCATGTTTTCTGGATATTTTATATCATACCCAGGTAAAGGCAGTACGATATCATATATCGTGAAATTTTCTATTTCCTCAGCAGAGATCGACTTTACTATTTGTTCACATTTAATGTATTCTTCCCCATTTTTGCCTATAAAAATATTTAAGGTTCGGCAAAATGATTGGAGTATTACTGAATTTAAGTTTAGTTTCTCCAATAAAAATCCTGCCAGATCCAACACTGACTAAGAGATTTATTACTGACGAGTGAAAATGACATCACTTTTTTTTAAATAAAAAACTAAGAAAAACTAACAAATTGAATAGAACATACATAGAAGGTGCAATATATGTCAAAAATTAAAAATATTTTCTTATACAGCTTGTAATTAAAATGCTTTGCCAAATTTTAATTGTGTATTCTACAATACTAATTCAGGAAAAAAAAATTTTTGAGGAAAATGTGACTAGGATTTCTCAAATCTACTCCATTAGTTTAAATTGAGATTTAATATTTTCACATCCAATTCTATTTTATTAAAACAAAATATTACATTTGGATGAGGAAAACGCTCCTCCATTTTTGACATATTTTACGCCATGTATATTTAATGCATCTCAATAAGGTGATATGAACTTTAGGAAAACTTACCGTCAATATTTTCAGGAACTTCAAACGGATCGTCCTCGATTTCATCTTTATTTGCATTTAATAAAATAAAATCACCTTCCACTGGCTTTAATCCGTAGACTTGCAGTCGTTTGGAAACCATCTTATTCCAAACTAAACTTTGGAAAGAATGAATATAAAGCAGCCTCATATTTCTTGGAATCTACAAATTTAGCAACCTATTATGCCTGGTCTAAATCTACAATCAATGGTCACATATGAAACTGCCCGATGGAGAAACAAAACCCATTAATGCAATGTTTTTTGCTTTCTCATGAAGAAAAATTTAAGGGCAAAAGTAGATTGCCTGCATCAGAAAACATTCATTCGGTTTCAGTATTTCAAATAATATATTCCAAAGTAGAGCAGCTATAGGAATTTTTGCAGGCTACATATTTCTCAATTTAAGAAGTAAAAGATGTTTAAGGATGACATCTTCTAAATGGAACCTACATATTTTGAGGGAATTGAACATAAAATTATATATAACATTGGATTTCGATCTTTTAAGAATGATGCTAACTGATTTCTAAATTTTAACTGAAAATGTCTAGGAAAAAGTATTATTTCAAATAGTCAAGGTTATGCAAATTTTAATAATTAATAATTAAAAACGAATGTGTAATTAAAAAAAAAATTATTTTGTATAGCTAATAATTGTATATATAAAATTACAGATAATTCAATTTGCAATAAATCGCCCATGCTGGCAACATTGATAATTTTTATACTTTTTAGTGAGCCAAAACAACAAATAGTTTCCCAAAAGAAAAGTTATCATAACTGAATATATTAAACAGTTTTTAACAAATGATTTCAACTTACATTTTCTAAAGCATTAACAAAATCATTTTCATGTCCTTTTTTTAGACCCTGCAGAAGCCGAGACTCTACGCATTTATTTCTACTATTCTCCAACACTTCATATGCTCTGGTGGCATCTTCAGTTTCGAAATAAATTTTCTTTGCCTTTGATACGTCGTCCAAAGGATCATCAGATGTTTTTGGTTTCAAAATTAGTTGTGCAGCCTGAAATGGATAAAAAATTACCTAATTCAACTATTGTAAGGTATAATTTAATATTTCACCTCTTTCCATTTCCCTAAAAGAAGATTAATTCCAATATCAAATGTAGGCACTTCTTTATCATTCCCAAACCTTTGTAAACCGTAATAGTTAATAAAACCGTTCTCCTCAACGTGCTTCATTGACTGATTTATTAATTCATCATTTCCTGTTACATTTCTTAAAGCAATCCTAAACTTGTTACCTTGTAACTGTCCTAGTTTTAGAGGTACATCTTTAAATGTAAAATTTCCTACTTTTATATTTCTGATGGGTCTTGTTTTCTTCATCAATTTCCATGGTTCCACTTTATGAATACAGAACCACTGAGTAGTTTTTGCTCTTTTGTCTTTTACGCCAGCATATGTGAAATTAGCAGGAGACATTTTCAGACAGTCGCCGATTTTTAAGCAAGCTTCCATGGTGTCTATAGCTTCTTTATATACCAAAAAATATACATATTCTCCTTTATCATCGGGCCACTGAAACCTAATATCACTTTTCTCTGCAAAAATAATTTTGTTTTTATCCTTTTTTTACTATTTATTCTTATTTTTTATCATTTACCTCCTTTAACAAATTTTTTAAACTGCAAATATTTTTTATCATCTATCGTCACTGTAGAAGCAATTACTTTTTGTCCAAAATATTTTTTAATGCATTTATGAATTTCTGTCCTTTCCGTTTTTCCAAAATTATCTGCTCCTAAAGTCACCACTTCAGAATTTTTAGAGCTTACAAGGCTCTTGAGAGCATCCCATTTTTCTTGGGGTATATTTTCTAGAGGAGTAACTGTAATATTATCATAATCCATCTTCTCAACTTTTGAAGTAAAATCTTTAGGAGCACTAGTATTAGTTAATTTAGCTACTGCACCTTCTAAATTAATTTCGTTGACCTGGAAATCTGAAAATCTCGCTTTTATAATACCAGAGAACCCTTCCAAATTACTGATAAATTCTGATATCCCAACCTCAACTTCTATAAGTTGATCTTGATGTATGTATTCTTTTTTTCTTGGTGGGCCTCTATTTTGAAATTTGGACCCCTTATTTCTTTTAGTATAAAATTGTTCACGTCTTGGAGGCATTTTTAACCAGTAACCTAAAAAATCTCTATATATTCGTCAATCGTCATTCGTCTGCGACCATAGAAAATATGGTACTAACGACTAACGAGTAACGTTAGTACTATATTTTCTGTGGTCTGCGACATACATAGACCTATACAGGCATAGATTAAGTACAGTACAAATCATATATTTGGTTTTATACAAGGATATTTATAATTATAAATATCCTTGGGTTTTATAAATACATATATGGTACAAATATACAGGGCCGGAAAGTCCCCATGGTTCATCGGCCGTTACGTGGAGCGATAAAGTAAGTCATAGAAATCCGTGCGATAGAGAAAGATGGCTATAATGAAGGCGTTTAATAGTCACCGCCCATTTCGCCCTTCCACAAATAAGAAGTGGATTTTATCGGTACAACATAGTTTAAGCATAAGCACGTATAAGCACAAAGCACATATTATATGTGGTATAAGAAGGAAGATAGTAAGGACAGCGGGCTATGGCGGGCTATTTTAAGAATGAAATCCGGGAACCGAGAAATTTGACCTTGCTGTTTTAAGTGAAGATAGCATCACTCTATTTCAGAGTGATGCTAGTATCACATTACTGTGCAGATTCTACCAGCGTACAAATATCAGTGTACGCTGATTCTACTGATTCTAGTCAACGTTTATATCTCTGTAATCGTGTAATCTATGGTTTATAGGTCTCTTTATAAACATAAAGGGATTTTTGGCGAGAAAACCGTTAACCCGGTTAACTATAGTTTGTTGAGGTTTGACGTTTTGGCGAGAAATGTAGTTAACCCGGTTTGGCAGAGTTTGCCTAACCATCAAACCGGACTTGTGGGTTGGTTTGGATATTAAGTTAATATTTCTATCTTTGTTTATTTATTTTCTGTTTCGTACCATCGTACCTAGTCACTACTTCGTTTTTTTAGAGGTTTGGATAGGTATAAGTTGTAAATAAAAAAAATTGATAATGGATTAACTTTGCAAAAAATACAAAGTAAATATTTAAAATTGATAATAAAAAAATAGTAATCGAGGATCCAAATAACTTTAATCGTAGATATGCATATTCTATATTGTACTGTATAGATCTTTATTAACTTCCTTTTTGACGATACATTTACGTGGGAATAGATATTTGTGAAAAGGTAAACCCATTTTGATTTAATAACCATCTATACATTAACGTTATTTCATGGATGTGCATTTCAGATTAGGAATAACAATTATAGTATATAAGAAATAATCAAACAACTTGAGCTACGAGCACTATCATAGATTATAGGTTACGATTTTATTATTGATTAGATATCCAAACCAAAAGAATTTTTGCGAGTTCTGTCAAATGTTAACTCANATATTAATATTTTTTAGGTTAGCTTGGTTTGACGTTTGACTTTTTTACCGCTCGGCGCTCACCGTTCTTGGTTCCTTTCAACCAATCAAAACCCGTAAAGTAAACGCATGCGTATGAATACGCTGGTACGTCGCCCCACTTTTCGGCTTCAAGTCAATTGCAAAATGATCAGTATAGGATAGAAGTATGTGGTTATTCCAGCCGCAGCATTAGGGTTCGCTGCACGAGCTCATCCCTTCTATAAGCAGGGTTGCCGTTTTGCCAGTAATTACTGGCATTTGCCAGGAATAAAGAGTCCTGCCAGTAAATTTGCCAGGATTGACTTAACGTCAGAAATTTGCCAGGGGAGCAACATTTTCAGGGATGTCGATTTGCAAATAACCCCCAACATTTGCATTATTGCATTTGTTATTAAAAGATCATAAATAAGCATCACAGAGCACAGAGATTACTTTAATCAGTTTTAAGAATTTCGATTCACGATATCACCGCTAGATGACGATGTATCATGCTTCTTTACTATTATATTTTGTCACACTTGGCACTCGGCAGCGATCCTTGTTTAATGTTTAATATTACAGGTTACAGAGTGATAGTGATAGCTATTTATACACTGACGGGATACGACGGTTAAGACAAAGGTAATAATCACCAAAATAATAGATTAAACTATTAAATTGCCAGGAATTGCAAGTAATAATATAATTAAGTTTTGCCAGGAAATGTCAGGAATGCAATCAAGTTTCGTCAGTAATTTCGTGTCGACCTAGTGGCAACCCTGAAATTATTATTTCTTTTTTATTTTTATATAAACAAAGATATAGCAGCGGCCATCCATAATAATAGTTTTCAAGTGTAAAAGTAAATGTAACAATGTTAATAAACCAAATATTTACCATTCACAGATCGTGCCACAAATGACGTTTTTAAATTTAAACAAGTACGTATGATTTTGAAAATGGTGGATTTATTAATAATAAATGTTATAAATAATAGCAACAGCCAATTATATGTATTTCTTTTTAGAGAATAAGTAATTCTCACTTATGGTCAGCAATTTATAAAATATTTGTTGCATTTCATGTATAATTGCAAAATTTTTGACATCCTTTTAGAATTTTTGGTTAAGATTCAATTTCATAAACATGCTACATTAAATTAAAAGGGGCATTAAGTTATTGTTATAACAATTTGTTTTGAAGGTAAATAACAATTTATTTTATGAATTAAAAGTGATGTAAACCTATGTATATTAAAATATCTACTTATTATCCAATTTGTACGCCGACTGTTTTTCAAAAGAGGTTATGTTATGGCATCTGTATTATCTATGATAGCATTGTTTGTTTGATGGATTAATAATTAATTAATGGGCGAGTTCGGCATTGGTGTCAGAGCGCCAAATTTAATAATGTACGTTCGGCATTCCACTCTCTGAGAGCTTTGACTAGAATCTGACGTGTTCGGCTTTATGTTCAAAGATAAAATTGAGATCCTCAATTCGCTCAGATTATAAATAGCGATTTTTCAGATATTTACGTCATCCTTGTTTGGAGGTTATGTCGTTATTAGTACATACGAGTAAAAACAATAAGTCAGGGCTCCAGCCAGAGCCGTAAAGAAAATATGAGTAACGTTATGTATAAATGTTTCTTTTGCAATTTTGTTAGTGATAATTATTCTGTAATATCGGAACATTTGGAGAGTAATCATAATGTACCAGAAGAACCGCAGTGCCAAACTCGTAAGTACCTACTTATAAGGTTAGTATTGTTTTCTAAAAACCTTTTTTTGTAGTGAAAAACATTCAAATACAGCCTGAGGATAGCTCTGTAGATGAAAGTCTTAAACCCTTACCAAACAATACTGAACAAGAATCAGACACAGAGTTCCAGAAAAATGATTTCATAAGATGGTCTCCCCAAGATACCCTGCTTTTAATTCGGTTGGTGGAAGCTAACTATGACAAATTTAATTCACAGCTTAAAAAAAATGTCTGGAGGTCAATTTCTAATGAACTGTCCAAGACAACAGGAAAAAAATTTGATGGCAGTCAGTGTGATTCCAAATGGAAAAGTTTAAAACTTATGTATAAGAAAATTTTAGATCATAATATGAAACACACTGGAAATGATAGAAAGGACTGGGAATACTTTGAAGCAATCCACACATTTCTGTTTAAAAAACCAGAGATAAATCCAGCAGCTACATGCAGTAGTTCATCTGGATTAAAAATCACTGAAAACACGGAATTGAAGGAAAATAAAAGACCAACAGATGTTGATACTTTTGAGTCTACTTTTAAGAGAAAAAGGACACAAGTAAGTAGTGGCAATTCAACGGCAGAGAAGAGGCACCAGGAGAGAATGGTGCGACAGGATCAATTCCTAGGTTTATTTAAGGAACTAGTGGAAGCAATAAGAAAAGATAAAAATGATTAAGGAGAATCATAGACTTAGATATATGAAAATACATGTTTTCCGTTTTAAATAAAAATTTTGTGTAGCTGTCATTTTATTTTAATAACGGGTGTCAGGCTCACAGAGGCTGCATAAATTATGTTGACTATAATAGGTTTTATCAAATGTAGTTACAAAATGAGTTAAGTTTATAATACAATTTACGAGTTGAATAAAGTTATTTGCTTAAAAGTTCTTTTTTATATTAAGATTTAATAGATATAAAAAATTAGGAAATATTTTTGTAGGGTTCCTATGTACAAAAATAAATTTTTCTAATTTATAAATTGAAAGTGACTTCCAAACCTTTTGACTTAGAAATCTATTTTAAAAAATCATACTCGAGATCAAAATTAGAAAAAATACTGTATGAAACAAGGGAAGTACTATTTTGCGAAACTCGCTATGCTTGTTACACAAAATAGTATTTTTCCCAACTGGTTACATAAATAGCTATTAGTGGCACTTATAGGAATTATATGAAAATAAGCTGTTCAAGATTTTAATTAAAAAACATGTTTAACAAAATATTTCAAAACCGATTAAAGATGACGCGCGATTCTGTCACGTTTCATTCTAGCAGCCGCTTCCTCGGGATAATTTTGATAATCTTCATCATTCATTACACGTTCTTCCAAAACTTCATTTTCCAAATTAACATAATCCTGATTAACATCTTTGTTAAGTATACATATGTTGTGTAATATGCAGGTACTTATTATAATCAATGGTATTAATTCTACTCTTATTGTTTCTAACAATTTTAGCCTTCTAAATCTACCCTTTAGAAGTGCAAATGATTGTTCTATGGCTACCCTTGAGGTAGAGTGTGCTTTATTATACAATATTTGTTGCCTGGTTAAATGACCATTATCTTTAAATGGTACCATTATCTTACATGTCAATTTATATGCGGCATCTCCTAACAAATGTCCTTGTTGAGGAAAGTTAAGATTTGCGAGTCTTTCTGATAAATCAGACCTTCTAAAAAGCATCCAATCGTGAATCGAACCGGCTTCACCAGCATAACAATCAATAAATTTCATACTAGTATCACAAACACACTGCAAGAGTACAGAATGAAATCCCTTGCGATTAATATATGAACCTTGTTCATTTCGTGGTGCCTTAATTGGTATATGAGATGCATCTATAAGTCCAACAATTCCTAAAAAATTTTGCAGTGTAGTTTATTAATGTTAATATTCTACTTGGTATCTACTACCTGGAAAATTTGCCTTTCGTCGAAACATGTTCATATTTCTGATAGCTTGCCTTTCATTTGGCCAACTGATAATTAAGAAAATTCGATTTATTTTGACTAACTTTAAACATGTTCTGTAAAATGCTGACCAAGCAGATGATTTACTGATCCCAAATCTATCAGCTACAGACCTAAAACAAAAAGTTTTCCAATGTTCAGTGAAAAGTACACAATTTCGACAAACCTTTTTAATTACATATTCAATTTTTCATTACTTACCGGAAACTTTCCAAATTGGCCAAGTACCAAATTGTAAGTAAAACTTGTTTCTCAAAACTTAATTCTGGATTGCCACTTTGGCATTTTCGGGATGTAACAACTGACAGCTTCAGTAAGAGGTTTTCAAAAGTATTAGGATGCATTCTAAAATGAAACTTAAACTGATGGTCTCTCATCCGCGGAATTATTTCTTCCGAATATAAATCAACCTTTTCTAAAATTTCTATTTCTTCTTCACTATCAGGTTCAAAAAATATTTCATGGCCAATAGCAATGCCTATAATTCCTACGTTAATAGCACAATCGGCCATTGAAACATGTAAACAAAACTAGTCAACAGAGTCAACTGCGTTCGGCAAATTTCTGAGAAGAAAAGCGTTGAAAAAGTCATGTGACCAATAATCTGCTGACTCTGCACTATCAATTGATAACAATGCCGAACTTACCCAATATTAATACTACAGAATTTAATAATTCTATACTGTGATACTGTGCCATGGGTAATACTACGATGACCATATTTTTTGACTACAATAACAATAGTAAACTCAAACATATAGTATAGAATGAATTCTAAAACTTCATTTAGTANAAACCAAAAGAATTTTTGCGAGTTCTGTCAAATGTTAACTCAAACTCTTAACACAATCAAACTCGAGCTAACCGGGTTTGATGCGGTTTGGCTCGCCAAAAAACTTATAGTCTAAAACTTCATTTAATAAGTAATTTTGGCAGATGTTTATCAAAAAAAAGGAATACTTTTAGCATTTTAATAATAATTATTATTTATGGTATTTGTTTCTAACATTTTCAAATGTTGACAAAATTAAATGTGATAAAAAATTTGACTGATTTTTTTAATTCTTCATCATTACTTTGGCAAGTAGTTAGTATTCAGTGACAAAATCCATACATTTTTTTAATGCAAACCCTATATATGTTTGTCTTTTTAGGTTTTATCAAATTTATGAGGATATGAGGAAAACTTCACGGACACAAGGGGAAAGCTACACAATACAATGTTTACAATCCTTGGATGTTTGTCATATCAGCAATACATTGTCTGAAAAATTTAGTACAGTAACTGGAAATTTTGCCAAAATTTGGTGGTACGCATAGTAATAACCTGGAAACTGGTTCAAGATCTACAGAGTAAGCATAGTATTTCCTTGCTTTATATATTTTCGAAAAATGTCTTATTGCAAGTATGAATTTACTCATAGAAATTGTGCGTTTAGGATTTGAATTTGAAATTCTGACTTCAAGTAGGAAGTTTGAAAAAAATTAATTGAGAAATTTTTATTTCGTAGCCGTTACTAGCCGTCAGACAGTTTCGTAATGACTCCTAGGCTTAGAGAGGAGAAAGGTGCCAACACCTCATCTAGCATTCCATTCAAGTCGTACAGCTGAAGGCGCCATTCGTACAGACCCACATGGGCTTTCGGAGTTTCTGCAAGCCATCTTGAAAGAGGTTCTCTCACTGGCTGCGATGCAGACAGGGATGGCAATACATCATGTCGTTTGTTGAGCATATCAAGAAAAAGGTGATGGTAGGAAATATTTATTTTAACTTAAAAATTTACATTGAGCTACCACTTACGACACTATGGTAGATGTACAGGGTGTCCCTCCCTAAAAAGGATGGACAACGCTTGACCACAGGTTCCTTGGATGAAAATAAGACTATTTAGCCTAACTTACCTATATACAAAAGTGCACGCCTACTGAGATATAGCCTTCTAAATATAGAATAGATAACCTATTTTTTTCAAATAATTTGAAAACTATTTTTCTTAGAAACTTCAAATTTGGTACACTTATTTTTTTATATAAGGGCAAGGTAAATATAGAATTTGGAGAGAATACATATACAGGATGTTCTATTTCTAGTGCCTGTGCGCCACTGGCTATCCCGTAACTTTTTTGTGTGTATGCCAATGACGACAGAATTTATATTTTTAAAAATAAGCACTATTTTAGAAGATTTTTTTGCTCTTACAAAATTTCGATATCGTTTATGGATTTCGAGTAAAATTCGCATTTTTTATACATTAAATATAGGCAAAAATTCCGATTTATAAAAAATAATTTATAACTGCAGCCTCAAAGCAGGGAATAATAATGAAAAAACGTCACATTAAAAAAAATAACTACACATTTTTGGTATTAGTATTATCAATCAATAAAATAAAAATCAACACTAATATTTTAAATAAACAATATCAACTAATAATGTAAGAAAGTCAACATTAACATTTTAAATAAACTGATATTTGTAATCACATTAAAATAATATTACAGTAAATGCTCAAAGTTACTTTCTTGTTCTTAAACGCAAACATTAGTTCTTCGAAAATTAGAAATTATCCAATAATTGTGCATTACCTCTCATAACATTAATTTCATGTTGTATTCTTTCCCATATTCGTTTTTTGTATTTACTGAAAAGTTATTTTAAACTGTGGTCCTCAACGCTCCCCAAATGAAATAATCACATGGGTTTAGATCCGGGGATCGAGGTGGCCATTTTAAAGGGGCATTATTTCCTCTACCTATCCACCTGTTAAACCTTTAATAACCTGTAATACCTACCTGTACCCTGTAATACTTGTAATCTGTAATAACTGGTCTTTTAATACTCTATTAAAGGAACTTTTTGAAAGCCAACCTCTGCCGCTAACGCCTTTTATTTACTTGAGGAATTTCTTCGACCCTTTCCCAAATTTGTTCCTCCAGCTGAATAATTCCGGCCATACATTATCCACGATTTAATAAAAAAGAAGCAAATGATAAGAAAAAATTAGCTTAATCTTGAATATCGTATTTCTTTAATTGGAGAAGTTCCAAGAAGTTGGTAAAAAACGTCCTGTTTCCCGAAGGCCTCTCCCGCATTAGCAAATGTTTTGTGATTTGGAGTTCTTCGATTAGGAAATCTTCCTTCACAATAACCCAAAACTATTAACATATCAGTTTGTTCAGCAAAAATATGAATTGCAATAAAAAACAAAGTAAGCTAAAATTGAATCACAGCTAGCTTGACACAGAACCTTTTAATTATTGTTATGAATTTGTTTCTCTGTTATATAGCACTTCGTACTAGAATGTTCTATTTATCTTAAACTGATTTTATATTATTTACACGGCGTCCTGGGTAAGTGGCGACAAACGGCCGGTGCGACCGGAACGGCCGAAGCAGTGATTTTCAAAATTAGAGCATCATAGGTTCTGTCCTATGTACGAGGTACCGCCGGGCACAAGCGGCTTGTGCGGTTTTCATGCGGACAACGCGACCAAATTATTTGATAATTCCGCCTCTGCCGCTTCAGTTTACATTTTTAAATCTTAAAAATTATATGAGAATTATATAATCGACTATTCGAGAAAATGGACCTGCACTCTTAACAGAAATAGACGTTAGCATCACGTCGGCCATTTCAACCGCGTCGAACGCGCCGGCCACACCGGCCGTTTGTCGCCGCTCACCCAGGACGCCGTGTAAATGTGTAAAAAATGCCAATTTTACTCGAAATCAATAAACGATATCAAAATTTTGTAAGAGGCAAAGAATCTTCTAAAATAGTGCTTATTTTTAAAAATATAAATTCTGTCATCATTGGCGTACATACAAAAAAGTTATGGGATAGCCAGTGGTGCACAGGCACTAGAAATAGAACATCCTGTATATGTATTCTCACCAAATTCTTACATTGCCCTTATATAAAAAAATATGTGTACCAAATTTGAAGTTTCTAAGAAAAACAGTGTTCAAATTATTTGAAAAAAACTAGGTTATCTGTTCTATATTTGGAACGCTGTATCTCAGTAGCCATGCACTTTTGTATATAGGTAAGTTAGGCTAAATAGTCTTGTTTTGATCCAAGGAGCCTGTGGTCAAGCTTTGTCCATCCTTTCCAGGGACATCCTGTATAATTGATAATCGGGTTTATTTTCGTCCAAGGTGTCACATTCATTTCAGGGCACCCTATACCATTCCTAAGGCTTTTGTTGTTTCAGGATGTAGTTTTTAGTAGATTTTATAGAAAAACTGCGATAAAATGGTAGAAACTGTTATTTATGTATTAATTCATATTTAGACAAACTGTGCAATAAAAACTACAAAAATGAATTTGAACAAAATCCTACCATCCCCCACGTGTTCAGAGAACCTGGAACCTGGATGCGTTACGGGTGGACCACCTCTAACACNAAATCAGATATCTCTTTCAGTTTTTCGACTCCGACATACAGGGCGATAAAATATTTAAAAATTACTATTTTTTGTAATTTCGGATTTGCCTTAGATCTGTGACAGATTTAAGAAAATATTGAGGGATACTTTTCGCCAAAAACTAAAAGCTGCATAAAAAAATTTGAATGACTTAAGTATTTGTGTAAGGACCTACTATTTTTTTTTATTAAATGCGACGATGAATGTGTGTCTGCAAGGTAGCAAGCAAAAAAATTAAGATATTACACGAAAAATAAAGTTGAAATAATATATAATAGTTAAAGTGATGATAAAAGTAAAATAATGTAATTTTAATAAAAATTAAATATTTCCGAGACTATTTTGCTTCTAAGGCGAAAATTAATATAATATTCGTGTTTATCTCTTCAAGCTACCCCAGATTAAGTACAAAATGGTTTTTGTATGTTGCCCACAAGCCGAGATGTCAAAGATTTTGCAAGCGCGAGCCATTTAAAATGTATGTCATTAGTTTTCAGAGCTATCGCGCGATTGTTTCTTGCAATTTTTTTTTGTCCATGTTCGCCATTTTGGATCGAGTTTAAAGAAGAAAAGACTCAATTTAATGTAATTTCCTATACGGTCATATTTATTTATTTTTTTTCAGGTAATAATTTCTGTAAGCAATTCTACAGGGTGACCCATTAAGAATGGAAACAATCGCGTACAAAAGTTGTTTATGGACCGATTTGAACTGTTTTTTTTTTAAGATAGACCTCCGAAAGCTCTATCTTGATGCAAAATTTGAAGACGAAATTTTGATTTTCAAGGCCTACTACGAATTTGTGAAAAATAGCAAAATTTTGTTAGCGATTTTTTTATAAAAAATCTGACTACACCACTTGATTTAGGAACCCCCCAAATGCATTTGTACCAATTTTTGCAAAAAAAGTTTGCCCGTAAAAAACTTATGACAATATCGGCATCACCAGTGTTTGCCGTTGTCGGTGAACCTATTCTTTTATAAAAATCGAATAAAAACCCATAGGGAAACAAAATTAAATAACAAACACTGGTTTAATAATTATTAATAAGAATCATAAAAACCAGTATACACAAAATAAACAACAATTACTCTAATATAAACAACAATTGATAAAAAATGTACCTAATGATTAAAAAATTACATTTTTAAAAATGAAAAAGGAGTCTGTCAAATTGATGTACACTAATAACGTCATTAAATTTAAATTTTTGTAGCTTCCACTAATCCTCCGTTTAATTCTTTACATTTTTCATAACGTTTTTTTATATTTTTTACATTTCGTAATTGATGCGTGTTAATCTCCTCACACGCTCCCTTATTCTAGTGCACAATACCTACCGGTTAATAGGCTGTGTCTTATAAACCATGGACTTAATAAAGCCCCACAGAAAAATATCAAGTGGGGTAAGGTCCGGAGATCGGAGTGGCCAATGAATTAATCGACTGTTTTGACCTATCCAATGATTGGGGAAATTCTCGTTAAGCCACTCCCTGACTTGTCTCGCATTGTGTATTGGACATCCATCCAACTGAAAATGTAGATTTACTCTTTCTTGTAATGGAAGATTATCGACTATTAAAAAATTCGTTCTGAAGGAAATGTAGAAATTGTTTGTCTTTCATATTCCCTTCAAAGAGGAACGGACCAATGACTCTCTCGTTAAGTATCCCACACCAAACGTTAACTTTCTGACTATATCGTCTTCGGCAATTAATTATCCACTCTGGATTTTCTGAAACCCAACACCGCGAGTTCTGTGATGATACAATTCCATTAGTCGTGAATGTGGCCTCATCGCTGAATAAGATATTTTTTAAAAGAAATCGGTAATTGAGATATTGTCCCTGTGCCCAGAGACAAAACTCCATTCGTTTCTCATTATCGCCTGGTTCCAGAGTGTGAAGAAACTTAGGTTTATAGGGTTT